>NC_136111.1:16622165-16687716 GCF_965212315.1 Lampetra planeri
TGAATAAAAACCACTCAGGATATCATCAACATCCTGAGCATGTGAACAAATATATCACGACAATTTGCAACGTTTTGGGCAATGGCCCTTCTGCAGATATTCGTCGACACCACCGCGGGGGGCTTAACGCGAGTGTTATTGGCGAATGTGTCGACTGTGTGCCCGTTGTCTGTGTTGTGAACTGCGCTTTTGCACCGCTGCCAACGCAAGCATCGAGCAGCCTGGCCCCGGCACGGCATCACCAGATAATTTGTTTAATGTCGGGCTGAGTAAGATTGGAAAGCGTGGAAGATGCAGCGTATGGCGGATGGCGGCGAGGGGGGGGGGGTAGAAGCGGGGGGAGGGGGTGGGAGGGTGGCGAAGTGGGGGGAGGGAGGGAGGGGATGGGTGAAGGGGGCGGACGCGTCCCCGCTGTAATTGACTTCGCCGTTAATTACTGCAGCTCCACGACCACGGAGGACCGTGGAAGGAAGGAATTAATTAATTAATCTTCTACGAACGAGGAGCCCCCCCCCCTCGTCCCCCGCCCCCCTATCCACCAACTCCCCGTCTCGTGAACTCGTGCAGCTCTCTCTCTGTCAATCCACTGCTGGATGACGCCCCCCCGCCCCCCCAAGCCTTGCGGATCGTGGGGGTTCATGGCCGTATTTCACCGCCCCTCCCCCCACCCCTCAATGACTCACGCCCACCGCTGCCCCCCCCCCCGACTGTTCTGTATCTTCTCCTGACCCCCCCCCCACCGCCGACCTCACCTTCAAACCTACAAAGACAAAGATTCCCCCCCCCCCCGTGTAGCCTTAACAGACTGTGGGGGCAAGTGCTGTTAGCGAGCAGCACCTATGAAGGCCGCATCCATATTTCCAGTGACGATGTTGACACACCGCACCATGCACTCCGTTGAGGCTGAGTCGACCTAGTGGATGCCCAGAACCGCTTGACCGCGAGCCGGAATCGAACTCGGGTCACCGGGTTTCGTCGGGCAACGCGCTAACCGCTACCCCCCCCCCTCAATCCCGGCTCACCCCCCCCACTCACCACTGGCACTCACCCCACTCCCCCAACCTCACAAGGCCGCCCCCCCCCCCACCTGGCCCGCCCCAACAAGACGAGAAATGCAAACGCAGCGAAGTGACGTGAACGCCTCGCGTGTGTGGAGGTGTTTGTGTGCGTGTGTGGAGGTGTTTGTGTGCGTGTGTGGTTCTGCGTGTGTGTGTGGTTCTGCGTGTGTGTGTGGAGGTGTTTGTGTGCGTGTGTGGAGGTGTTTGTGTGCGTGTGTGGTTCTGCGTGTGTGTGTGGTTCTGCGTGTGTGTGTGGAGGTATTTGTGTGTGTGCGTGGAGGTGTTTGTGTGCGTGTGTGGTTCTGCGTGTGTGTGTGGTTCTGTGTGTGTGTGTGGAGGCGTTTGTGTGTGTGGAGGTGTTTGTGTGCGTGTGTGGTTCTGCGTGTGTGTGTGGTTCTGCGTGTGTGGTTCTGTGTGTGTGTGTGGGTTCTGCGTGTGTGGTTCTGCGTGTGTGTGTGGTTCTGCGTGTGTGTGTGGTTCTGCGTGTGTGTGTGGTTCTGCGTGTGTGTGTGGTCCTGCGTGTGTGGTTCTGCGTGTGTGGTTCTGCGTGTGTGGTTCTGCGTGTGTGAGTCCGCGTGTGTGTGGCAGCTTGTGCGAGTGTTCCGTGGAGCTCACGGCCAACACCAGCGACGATTATCTGAACCGGTCCTGGGGCTCCCCAAGGTCGACTCAGCCTCAAATGAGTACCTGGCGCGGTGTGTAAACGTCGCGACTAGGGAGACAAAGGCGGCCGCGGTTGGTGCTGACCCCCTCCCACCTCGTGTGCCGTGCCGACCTTCATTAGGTGCTCGCGAACAGCACTTGCCCCAACAATCTGTTAAGACTATACGGGGGATATTTGTCTTACTACGTCGACCCACCCAATGCATGCCGCGTCTCCCACCACTCTACACCCCCCCTCCCCCTCGTGCAGACTCCCTCCCCCTCATGCAGACTCCCTCCCACCACCCCCCCCTCCGATTCGTCTTCTGCCTCCTCTCCCCCCAGCACGGTAAACGCGGAATGGATGAGGGAGATGGAGAGAGAGAGAATGGAGTGCAACTGGGTCTGTATCGCGAGATATCTCAAAGTACAGACATCCGGAGACGTTTCAGCCTTCAATGTGTAACCAGCGACGAGAGCCGCATCGAGAACGATCGTGTCCGCCTCTCTCGTCCTCTCTCCGGGGGGAGGGGACCGGTGGAGAGATGGGTGATGTAATAAATAAATAAAGACACTCCACCAAACCACCGCGGCTTATTCCAAATTAACCACGACAAGCGCTTCACAGCCGCACATAAATAATAACGCGAGGCCAAGGGAATGAGAGATCCCAAGTCTGAGCGAAAAAAATTATCTAACTGATGACGGAGAGATGAGTCAAATAAAATGAATGTAATTATTCAAATCAATTCCTCGGTCATTCTCCATCGACTCGACCGGCGTCGAGTTCAACAACGGTGGTGGTGGTCGTGGTGGTCGTGGTGGTGGACGTCGCTACTGCGCTTGTGCCAGGCTAGGTGCACTTTTGAGGTCACTTGAAGTGTCGAAGGCTCGTTGCTGGAAGGTCACGGGACAGACCCAGGTGCCATGGGGTTGCCGAAAAGATGACTGGCAGATGCACCACCTGTGCCCCCTATTGTGGCAACTTGTTCTACTTTAGTAATCCAGAGCTCGGCTCGTTTGTCGTGAGCATCGTTCCACTACCCTCCGTTATTGTTGGAGGGCGACTGCCTCCAACTGCCCAGTAGCAGCGTCCTTCACGAGCCTCCTTCACATAGGACGATCTGACACCGCTGGTATCAGTCATCGGCAATTCAAATCAGCTCCACATCCTCCTGTACCACATCAGTCCACCTCTTCTCTAGCCCATGCCCACGCCCGTTAAGCCCAATCTATCCGGACAAACGGAAGCTACTTGGGCATGCGGTAGCTAGGCATGCGGGCTACATGACCCAGCCAACGTAGCCTTGCCTGCTGGAGGAGCTTCCTGGTGGGATTGTGTCTAGATCTTTCAAGGATTTGTGAACTCCTCACCCAATCCAGACAGGCCAGTCTGAATGTTTCTAACCGGCGCAGATGTTCAATTAGAGGGGTCCTCGTTTCGCAAGCACAGAGAAGGGATGGCATGACTGTGGCCAAGAAGACCCGATGCTTAATGTGGAGCGACAGGCCAGGTAACTACTACACAGAGTTAAGCAGCTGATAATGCCACCCGACTGATGCGGAGTGAAACCTCTGCTGTTAAACCAGAGCTGCTCATAAGCATACTGCCGAGGCATAGAAACCTCTCCACGCTCTCCACAACTGCCTCGTCACCAATGGTGAGTTGAGGGAATGGAATATTTAATTACACAAAATACCCAGGCAGTTGCTTAGTTTTAGTCGGCTTGATAGTAAGGCACCACCTCCTAGTAGCAGGCTCCAGGTTCAGTAGCATAGCATCCAACTCCTTCTCAGAGTGAGCAGGAAACACCAGATCATCGGCATACATAACATGGTTGACCAGATGGAAATTCCTCCGGTACAGCCATGGAATGCTTCTCGAACTACGTGCTCAAAAGAGATGTTAAATAATATGGGAGCCAGAAGACGTCCCTGTCGCACCCCAAAGTGAACAGGGAAAGGCTCTAATTCTAGATTTGAAGCTTTCGCGACTGCAAGGATTCATACTCTTAGGTTCTTTACAGTAATTACTGTAAGTTTACTGGAGCAGTTACACCTGATGACGGAGGCTTGAATTGCTTCCGAAACGTCGTGATTTAATGTAGTTATTTTCATTTATTATTATTTTATTATTATTATTATTTTACCTACGTGACTTTACCGAAAGAACCTAAGAGTAGGGAACGGCTCTGACTCCCGAGCACGCAGCTCAAGTCGTCTGGAATCCAGAATGAGAATCTGTATTCATACTGGAGAAACCCGATGAGCTACCAAGCGTTTTTCCACACACACGCGTCTCAACCCCCCCCCCCCTCCCCCCCCGACTCTCATCGCACTGCTCCGGTCAGAATCCCAAGACGTTTCTCCCATTAATTTAATAGTTTTTCCTCCCGCGCCTCTGAATGGCCTTTATAAGTGAATTACTATATCCGGGAGAATTCACTCTGCCCACGGTGAATCGAGCACCCGTTAACGATCGCAGAGGAATTACAGTACAGGTTTCCCTCGCTCTATGCGGGTTCGGTTAGCGTGATATCGGTTAGCGCAATATCGGTTAGCGCGTCATGGTGGGCTGGATAGGCAGCGAACCGATTTCTACCCAGAATTCCCTCTACGCGTGCGGTCTGAATTCACTCAGATGCAGCTATGCGGTCGGACACACAGTGTGCACTGTACTCTGTACACTGCTCGGCAGGCAGCTGTCTTACACACATAGGAGGTATACGCAGAGAGCGATACAGAGATACATAGGTAGAGATACAGAGGTACATACACATAGAGATGCATACACGCGGAGATACATAGAGAGATACGTACAAATCGAGATGTATACACATAGAGATACATACACACAGATGCATAGAGACACATACACATAGAGATATATACACATAGAGATACAACAACCGCCATTCCCCACCAAGTGATGGTGACGTCACCACGGCGCCTGTGCCAGGCCAGGTGCACTTTGAGGCCACGTGAAGTGTCGAAGGCTCGCTGACAGGAGGTCTCAGGACAGACCCAGGTGCCATGGGTCGGTTTACTGATATGACTGGTAGACGCACCATAGAGATACACACATGCAGAGATGCATACCCACAGAGATACACATATGGATACACTCCCATAGAGATACATACCCATAGAGAAAGATACAGAGATACGGCATTGCCTGTGTGTGAGCTATATGTGCTACTCGCTGTGGGTTGGGTGACTGTGTGAGGTCCATGCTATGCGATTTTGCTTTGTGAAACGCATCTACTACCGCATACAGCAAGGGGGAACCCCTCCCTACTGGTTGCATCAGAACTAGTATGCTTTCATCGCCGTTGCTGGGGCACAGGCCCAAATGGCCAAAAATGCCAACCGGACCGGCCACAAACAGCACTTTCAAGTAGCCATAGCGAAAGAGTATAGAGCGCGTCTCTTGAGTTCAGCAAGAACATCGCAGGAGATGTGAGAAAAAAATTCACCCGTAAAAACAAAGTTTTTCACTATAAATCCCTTATATGCGTGTTCAATGGGCCACAACCCAGCCCACATTGGTCTTTGAAACGGGCGGCTAGAGTCCTCTCGTCCTCTGGCTTGAGATGGCTGCCACCTATGGGTCAGATGATTGCCTGCCACCATTAAGCAATTGGTAATTAAATATTTTACAAAAATCCTAAAAAGTGTAAAATTTTGAGAGAAAAACCATTTTTCACGAAAATAAATTGTCACGCACAACGAGTCTGTGTGCAAAATGTCAGCTCGATTGGATCACGGGAAGTGGGGTAAAAAAAACGACCGAAAGATTTGCACGGTCGTAAGCGCGCAAGCAAGCAAGTGAACTTAATATAAAGGATTTAACAAAGGGCCGACGACGAGGAGGGAATTCCACGGCAGAGCAGAAAGACGCATCAAGTGAAGCGTGGCGGCCCGCAGAGAGGTGGGATGAGCGAGTGAGATGGGGATTGGTGGGCGATGTCAACTCCCTCGCCTGGCACGCAGGAGGTCGTGGGTTCGGTACCGACCCTGACGCCTGCTGCTGCTGTATATATTTGGAGTTTGTGGAGTGTGTCTCTCGCCCCGTGGTCGCGCGCATTTATCCCCGGGTCCTCCGGCTTTTCCCTCCACATTTAGAATCAACATCACGCGTGTAGAGCATCTGGCGACTGCTATAAATGTCCACGCGTCACGTCACCGAGCTATCACTAGTGGCCAGGTCCATTTTGAATAAAGAGCTACTACATTCTTTTATTTGTGTTTTTCATGCGTGAGTGGGTGAGTGTCTGAGTGTGTGAGCAAGTGGTTGAGTGAGTGGGTGAGTGCGTGCGTGAGTGGATGAGCCAGTGTGTGAGCGAGTGCGTGAGTGGGTGAGCGAGTGTGTGAACGAGTGTGTGACCGAGTGCGTGAGTTGGTGAGTGTGTGAGTGAGTGTGTGAGCACGTGAGCGCGTAAAAGGGGTGAGTATGTGAGCGAGTGCGTGAGCGAGTGCGTGGACGAGTGCATGAGCGAGTGTATAAACGAGTGGGTGAGTGTGTGAGCGAGTGTGTGAGTGTGTGAGCGAGTGCGTGAACGAGTGCATGAGCGAGTGTATAAACGAGTGGGTGAGTGTGTGAGCGAGTGTGTGAACGAATTGGGTGGGTGTGTGAGCGAGTGTGTGAACGAGTGGGTGAGTGTGTGAGCGAGTGTGTGAACGAGTGGGTGGGTGAGTGAGTGTGTGTGCGAGTGTGTTGCTGTGACCTGCAGCGTGGTCGGCGCTCCTTGAACACAGTGGTGATGGATGAGACGAAGCGGTCCGTGTGTCTGGCACAGGCCGGGAGGAGTTCCTCAAACACCGTTGGAGGAACCAACGAGCGACGTGAATCGGAGACAGCGGCCAGGGGGCAGTAGTGGCGCTAGAAGAGTGACTGGGAGGTGACCCGGCCGCCGGCGGGCGAAGCGAGAGAGCGAGCGACCCACGGAAGTGAATCAGCGAGTGCCCGGATCATAAATCACCACGCGACTGCTTTACGCGAAATCCGAAGCAGACGCAGATTGTACCGACGTATCACGTGGGAGGGGGTGAGGGAAAGAACGGCGGGGGGGGGGCAGATCAGACGTCCCGAGGCGTACGGCGAATCGGGGTGTTCCGCCCCGGGCCCTGCGCTTTGGGGGGGGGGGCAGGCTCCTCCGCTTCGACGGCACGGTGTCAGAAATCAGGGTTTAGTTTGAAGGCGTGGGTGGGGGGGGCACACTGCACCCCCCCTCGCGGTGGGAGAGGGGGTAGCTATGTGCTCGAGGTGAGTTAAATTCAATGGGCCGCGTGGTGCCGCGTCTCGAGACGCTTCATCGTTCCGCTTAGTCACCGCAGGGGGTGAGATTCGGACGGTGGGTGAGAGAGGGAGGGGTATCCGCCGGGATAGAAAATTCTTCCTCGTTAATAATGAAACGTGTAAGTGCCCCACCCCCACCCCAGCCCCCACCAGCCCCCCCCCCAACCCCTCCCCCCCGCGAACGACAAGGCCCGGGTCCCCAAACTGCTCGGGGCCGTGATTTGTGAGAAGCCGCGCAGAGAGCAGAACCGCGTCGCCCGTCGCCATCGATCGCCCACGACGTGGGGAGAGAGAGAGAGAGATAGAGAGGCAGGCGGCAACAGCGACATCGCTTTTAAGAAACGAAATGTGCCACGTGATTTGTTTAAAAATATTTAAAAAATTGTAAATAAATCACTCGAAATAAAAGGTTACGTTTTTTTTTTTTTAATGTCTCGGAATCAGCCAACCCCACCCCCCCCCCCCCCCCGAGTGAACCGAGTGAAAATGTATTGCTACCAAAGCAAGCGGAGCCCTTGATTGGCGCGGCGATGATTGGGGGGCACCTGGGGAGAGGGGGAGGTAGGGGGAGGTAAAGGGAGGTGGGAAAGCGCCCCTAACTGGACACCTCAATTAATTTATTTTTAGTAGTTCACAATAAAAATACAAGACTAATTATATGCCCCCCGCAATTCGCAATTCCTAATGTGAGGGACAAAGTGAAGCCCTGCCCCCACCCACCCCCCACTCCTCCCCACCAAATAAAGAAGTCAAACTCCGCCGATGGAGAGGCCTGCATCATTCGGTGGGTTGAGAACGGGCTGGGATGGAGTGAACGTTGAACTTCTTTCGCGCCGTACGTAGCGCGCCGTGGGGGGCAAGGGGGGGGGCGTGTGTGCTAGGGCTGTATCGAGTACTGAACGCAAAGCTGTCAACCCATACGGGTTACGCCGAATTCTTGTCAAGAGAAATTTCGTTTTTTGGTCCATACGGCATACAGCCATTTTCAGACACGTCAATTTTTTTTTAATATCTGTTTGTGTTTTCCACTTGCGATGGGAATTTGTAGGATGAACGTTGAGATTTATAAGGGCACTGGGTAACCAATTAGGTCTGAATTGGTCTGTAATTAGATAGGGCACTGAAAGGGGTTGACAGGTATGTAGTGGTGAGTGTACTAGTGGTGAGTGTAGTAGTGGTGAGTGTCTATTTGTTTGTGTTTCTCCCGTGCGATGGGACTTTGCAGGATGAACGTTGAGCTGTATAAGGGCACTGGGTGACCAATTAGGTTTGAATTGGTCTGTAATTAGATAGGGCACTGATAAGGGGTTGACAGGTATGTAGTGGTGAGTGTACTAGTGGTGAGTGTAGTAGTGGTGATTGTCTATTTGTTTGTGTTTCTCCCTTGCGATGGGACTTTGCAGGATGAACGGTGAGATTTATAAGGGCACGGGGTGACCAATAAGGTCTGAATTGGTCTGTGATTAGGTTGGGTACTGATAAGGGGTTGACAGCTTTGCGAACGTCACGACACCCTCGGTCAGGATCTGACCGTCGCTATGCGCGGCTTTTGAACATCGCGCGAAACGATGCGTCGTTGTCGCAGCAGTCGATCGTGAACGGGGTAACGGAGCGCGGGGCGATGGAATCTGGAGGATTATTGCATCGCCGGATCGCCAGACGTGACAGGGTGGAGCAGCTTTGGGGCGGGGGTGGAGTGGGGGGGGGGTGTCCATCCAGCAGTGAATTGACCACGGCTGACGCCGATCACCACGATTGCGAGTTGATGTTTTATTTCCTTACAAAGCAGCGCACTGTTTGACAGCGCCGTGGCGTCTCAGCAGCCGTACATCGCATCGCATCTCAGCGAATTATTTGACAGGGTGGGCACCCCCGGTGGCAGCTAGCCGCGTGCGGCGCGAGGAGACTTAAGCACCTGGCTTGTAAAAGCGCACGGGGGGCATGAGTCTGACAGTCGAGGGGTGAGGTGGGGAAGGGAGGGAGGGAGGAGGAGCAGAGTGTGCGGTGTCGTTTTCTCGAATCTCAGCCATGACGCCGGCGGAACGCGGCGGCCATAGACTCGTGTCGGGTGACGTCACGGACTTGGGTCTATAACGTGAATCGTGAAGGAGACGGCGGGTGCGTGTACGGTGTTATTTGAATTATGAATGTTGTCATCACGGCGGTTTGACGATTATGTTCACGGGGCCTTGTAGAATTGTGCCGAGGTGTGGAGTTTGCGTGTTCTCTCTCTCTCTCTCTGCCCGTGCTCGCGTGCATTTTTCTCCGGGTCCTCCGGTTTTCCCCTCCGCATTGAGAACCAGCGTCACGCGATGAAGAGTTTTTTGGCTACCGCGAAAAATTCCCACGCGATGATGATGATGACGAGCCCGCTTTGTCGAGCCATCATTTGTGATGGGCAGGTCGCTTCCGAACGAGAGCTACGCATTGCTCGCTGGTGAAATAAAAAATAATATTTAAAAAAAAGTTAAATTTATAATTTAGCCGCAAGAATTCCCCGACGCGTTCGTTCGGGAAGAGACGACCGCCAGTGAGTCACGCTCGCTCGGGGTGCTGCCACACGAAGCAATGTCCCGTCTCTTCGAGGGAAGGGGTTTATGAATCGGAGGGGCAGGTTAAATATTTTAGTGCTGCTTGGCATTTTCGTAAGAGCCTCAACGCGGGGGGAGAGAGAGAGGGGTCCCATCGCAATAACTCTCCAATGTCATGAAGACCGTTGGTTGTTGCATGACCGTTATCGTACATTGTTTTCATTGTAACAATTGCTTATCATGGATTGTTTTCATTGTGGCTGTTGTCGTCGTCGTCGTCATTATTATATCCATTATCATCTTTTTATCGTAATTATTATCATCAGTTATCATCACTCACATCGTCGTTATCATAATTATTATCCTCATTAACATACTCATCATCATGATAATAACCATTGTCATCGTCATCATTGTTATTACACCGTCAGTGTAAACGTCTATTTCATATATGTTTTTGTTCGGTGGAAATCATCAAATCCCAGCCCCACCTGATTCTCACGTTGCAGGCAGGGGAACGACCGGGGCTGCGGGGGGGGGGGCAGGGGGGACCCACACCCCCCCCCCGGGACCCACCCGGGACCCACCCGGGACCCACCCGGGACCCACCCGGGACCCACCCAGGTGTGTGGCGACCCTTGGGCCTTCTGAGAGGGGATGAGCGGTTTCATGAATCGCTCGCGGAAGGGTTCACCCGCTCCTCTCCTCCCTCCACACAATCTCAGAGCCAGCCCCCGTGGGCCCCCTCCAGCTCCCCCCCAGCCCCCGTGGGGGCCCCCCCCCCGCCCCAACCCCGTGGGTCCCCCTCCTCCAGCCCCTGTAGGTCCCCCAACCCCCCAACCCCCGTGTGTCACCTCCCGCCCCCCATCCCACATGGTCCACCCCCACCCCCCGTGGGTCCCCAGCCCCCCGCCCGCCCCCCCCCCTCTCTGCTAATGCCACTCGCTCACCGCATAGCGGTCGAGGCAGGGTGGACCTGTAGCGGATTCTCTTCACAGATAATTCGTGAGTGGCGCGCGTGCGTGTGTGCGTGTGTGTCTGTGTGCGTGTGTGTGTGCGCGTGCGTGTGTGCGTGTGTGTCTGTGTGTATGTGTGTGTGCGGTAGTGTAGAGGTTAGCGCGCTGCGCTCTGAACCTTGCGACCCGGGTTCGATTCACACTCACGGCCAACACCAGTGACGATTATCTGAACCGGTCCTGGGCCTCCCCTAGGTCGACTCAGCCTCAAATGAGTACCTGGTGCGGTGTGTAAACATCGCCACCAGGGAGACAAAGGCGGGCGGGCGTGGTGCTGGCCACCCACCCCCTTGCGTGCCGTTCCGGCCTTCATAGGTGCTTGCTAACAGCACTTGCCCCTACAGTCTGTTAAGGCTATACGGGGGATCTTTATTTTTTTTTGTGCGTGTGTGACGGCGCGGATGGAGTGTTCACGGAGCTTACGTGCTAAACGTAAACGATGTGCTATGAATGAGGGCCATTGCCTGAAACGTCGCTGATTATAAGTAATGTTTATATCTCTCTCTCTATCCCCTTCTTTCAAAGAGCCGCACGGTGTGACGTGACGCGCGGTGTCGAAGGTTGTCCATTCGTTTCACTTCAACCCGAGGGAGAAGTCGGCTCACTGCGTAGAGAGAGGTTCGCTGTCGCCGTCCGACTTATCGGCGCATCGCGAAGCCGTCAGCCGGGGGTCGAACAGTCGCAGGCGGAGTCACGAGACCCCAAACGTGGGGGGCGGTGGGGGGTGGGGGGGCGGTGGAGGATGAGGGGGGCGGTGGGGGGTGGGGGGGGGCGGTGGGGGATGGGGGGGACGGTGGAGGGTGGGGGATGGGGGGGGCGGTGGGGGGTGGGGGGGGCGGTGGGGGGGTGGGGGGGGCGGTGGGGGGTGGGGGGGCGGTGGGGGGTGGGGGGGGATGAGGGGGGTGGTGGGGGGTGGGGGGGCGGTGGAGGATGAGGGGGACGGTGGGGGGTGGGGGGGGCGGTGGGGGGGTGGGGGGGGCGGTGGGGGGTGGGGGGGGGGGATGAGGGGGGTGGTGGGGGGGTGGGGGGGGCGGTGGAGGATGAGGGGGACGGTGGGGGGTGGGGGGGCGGTGAGGGGTGGGGGATGGGGGGGGCGGTGGGGGGTGGGGGGGCGGTGGGAGATGAGGGGGGCGGTGGGGGGTGGGGGGGCGGTGGAGGATGAGGGGGACGGTGGGGGGTGGGGGATGGGGGGGGGCGGTGGGGGGTGGGGGATGGGGGGGCGGTGGGGGGTGGGGGGGCGGTGGAGGATGGGGGGGGGGGCGGTGGGGGGTGGGGGGGCGGTGGAAGATGGGGGGGGGCGGTGGGGGATGGGGGGGGCAGAATGAGAGGCGGGATGTTCGTGTGCGGCAGCCCACAGTGTTGTTCACGTACTGTGGTTGTGATATTGTTATTTTGTTATTATTGTAGCAAAAAGATCTGCCGCGAATACGCATCTGTACCGTCGCATGCAATGACGCCCGTTAAACAGAGCCGAGTAAATCATTGTGACGACGCGTGTGTGAGTGTGTGTGAGTGTGCTGTGACTACGCGTGTGTGTGTGTGAGTGTGTGTGAGTGTGTGTGAGTGTGCTGTGACTACGCGTGTGTGTGTGAGTGTGTGTGAGTGTGTGTGAGTGTGTGTGAGTGTGTGTGAGCGTGTGTGAGTGTGTGTGAGTGTGTGTGAGTGTGTGTGAGTGTGTGTGTGTGTAAGTGTGCTGTGACTACGCGTGTGTGTGTGTGTGAGTGTGTGTGAGTGTGTGTGAGTGTGTGTGAGTGTGTGTGAGCGTGTGTGAGTGTGTGTGAGTGTGTGTGAGTGTGTGTGAGTGTGTGTGAGTGTGCTGTGACTACGCGTGTGTGTGTGAGTGTGTGTGAGTGTGTGTGAGTGTGCTGTGACTACGCGTGTGTGTGTGAGTGTGTGTGAGTGTGTGTGAGTGTGCTGTGACTACGCGTGTGTGTGTGAGTGTGTGTGAGTGTGTGTGAGTGTGTGTGAGTGTGTGTGAGTGTGTGGGGGTGTGTGTGAGTGTGTGTGAGTGTGTGTGAGTGTGTGTGAGTGTGTGTGAGTGTGTGTGAGTGTGTGTGAGTGTGTGTGAGTGTGTGTGAGTGTGTGTGAGTGTGTGTGAGTGTGTGTGAGCGTGTGGGGGTTGTGACGACGCGAACCGGGCAGCTTAGCTGTGTTGGTAATAAATAAAAGCGACGACGTATTTATTATTTATTGATTACTGCGTTTGTTCACCCTTGCAGGAAGTCCTCACCGAGCCCCAAGACTCGTTCTCAGGAGGGTGTTGCCAAGTTGTTCTAGTGTGGGGGGGGGGGGGGTGACGTTGCTGCTACTGCTGCTGCTGCTACTATTGTTGCGCAACTCCAATTTGAGTCATTAGCAGGGATTTGTGTTGAGTTGTTAGCACTGGGATCCCTTTGAGAGAGGCCATGGGGCTCATCGAGAGAGAGAGGGAGGGAGAGACAAGGAAGGGAGAGAGGGAGGGAGAGAGACAAGGAAGAGAGAGAGAGGGAGGGAGGGAGAGACAAAAATATATATTTTTTAAAAGAGAGCGAGAGAGTGAGAGGGAGAGCGAGAGAGAGCAACATGGAGTAGGAAGAGAGGGGGCACAGTGAGAGGGGGGCAGAGAGGGGGTAGAGAGAGAATGAAGGGGTTAGGAGAGCAGAGCGAAACATCTTTGTTAAATCTTTCATTTAAAAGGATGGGGGGGGAGGTTACGTAAAGCAAAGCATTAACAAAAAAAACCTAAATGATGAACGGAGCAAAGTGCCGAATACACCGAGCGTCTTCTTGTTTCCTCTGATCGTAAAAAAAGAGAGAGACAAGGAAGAGAGAGGGAGAGAGACAACGGGAGGGGGGGGGTTGGGGACAACCCCAAAGTGGAGCAGTGCGAGGCAAGAAGCCGAAGTGGTTTGGAGACCCTGCGGGAGCGGAGCGCGAGTGTGCAGGCCGCTTCAAGCAGAGCAAGAATATCTCCTCAGTGTGACTCGTGATGTTAAGAAGGAAAAAAAAATTTTTGTTGCAAAAAAACCGTCTGGATTAGGGGCAGGTCGGATCTGGATCGGGCCCCGCGGGTCAGGTCTGTTTGGGCTACTCAAGTTTTTTTTTATTTGCGCGCGTTTAGTTTTCTCTGCGGACGCCTGGAACGCAGAACAGCACTTCTGCGGCCGTCTGGAACGCTCTCTTTTCCGATATTCGGAAGCCACTGGAGCCGTGCACGTTTAAATCATTTAGATTTAAAGCGAATTTCCTTAGAACTGCTTTTTGTGTTGAGTTTGTGTTGTCTTTCTCCCGGCACCTCCAATGAGCACGGTTGGCTACGTACGGTGCGAAAGAAGTTCACAACAGTGATCTGGGGCTGGATTTGTGTCAGGTTGGGTCTGGGTCTAAGCCTGGCTTGGTCACCAGGAAATGAAATGGGGCGGAACTGCGGGGGGTACGAGACCGGGGGGGGGTGCGAATCTCCCCACTCCTCCCACACCCCCCCCCCCTCCCGACTCCCCCCTGTTTCACGAGCCCCCCCCCCACCGCTCTCTCTGCCTCAACTCCACGCCCTCCACCCCCCCCTCGCCCGCACCATCCCTCGGACGCAGCACCGCCCTTGACCCGCGGGGGGGGGGGGGTAGGCTCGCCCCCCCCTTAATCCGTGAGTCGCGGGAGGGGTGAAGGGGGAGGAAGTTCATTGTGGGGAGGGACGGGGTTGGGGGGCCGGATCCCTCGTAATCCGCTTGTGTCGGGACGCAGAATTCGCGGATTAATTGGGGCGGCTGAGCTCAGAGTGGCCCACGGGGTCTCATCATCCTGCTGGCGGTGGCTTGCAAGGGGACCCAGACAGGGGACCCAGACAGGGGACCCAGACAGGGGACCCACACGGGGGCCTGGCCGACCTCGGCTGGTGGGGGGGGGGGGCAGCAGTGGGGAATGAGACCCAGACCCCCCCCCCCTCCCTGACCTAAGGGTGGGCAGTCGCTTTGCTGCATTCTAACAGCAGCCGTAGTCCGATACCCAATCTCGGTGTTTGTGGTTGTGGGTTAACCCCCTTCCTTCCCCCCCCTTCCCCTCCCACCCTAACCTTGAACTCATTCACTCGGGAATGCAACGCGAAGCAGCGGCTCGGGGAGACGGGGAGTGTGTGAATGGAGTGAGTCGGGGTCACAGATAAAAGCGTGCGCGCGTCCACAAACACCACGAGACGCGCCGCACAAACGCAGCCAATGCCACCGACGCCACGAATACTGCCAAAAATAGCACCATACCACCGATACCATCGATACCACCGATGCCACAATAGCAACGATACCGGTACCATCGATACAAACGATATTGTCAATAGCACGATATCACAATACCACCGATACCACAATACCACCAGTACCATGATACCACTTATATAACGAATACCATAATTTTTCGATTTAAAGCTTTCGTGACTGCAGGGATTCATCTTCTTGGTTCTTTCGGTAAAGTCACGTAGAAGGGAAATAATACAATAATAAAAATAACAAATATAAAAAATAGTATAATAATATAATTATTATATTATGTTTTTTTTTACTTTATTATTTCCCTTCTACGTGACTTTACCGAAAGAACCAAGAAGATGAATACCATAATGCTACTGATAGCACGAATACCACGATCCCACCGATACCAATACCACGGATATCACAAATCCACCATAACCACCAATAACCACCCCGCGCCTCCGATTAGCACGACTGGCTACGTACGGTGCGAAAAGAATGTCAACATTCATACACGCCACCAATGTCACCACAATAACAAGCGCTCAGCTCCTGCCACTAGCCGCGAGCGCACGCCGCAGGGGCCGTCCACGCACCTAGGGGGGGGGGGTCAGACATTTGTGACGATGTGTGACGAGGGGGGGGGTGAGAAATGTGACGTCACATCAAAATGCGCACCTTTAAATAAATGTATAATTGTTATGACAACACTACTACAACATCAGAGTGCAGCGCCACATTAAATACGCACTACAATGACAATAGTTTAAAGCGATTTGAAGCATGTTTTATTTTCTAAATGGAAATATGGTTTTGGGGGGGGGGGGGCAGAGCTTTGTGACGTCATATTTGAGGGGGGGTCTGACTTTTTGTGACGCCGTGTGACGAGGGGGGGGGGGGTAAAAAATTGTCCAAAATCGCGTGACGTCATTTATGGACGGCCCCATAAACACACACACACACCGTGCACTGTGGAACACAACAAATGTGTAAGCGACGAACAAACAAAAAACAAACACGCAGATTAAGATCCCCCGAATTTCCTTGACGAGACTGTTGCGGGCAAGTGCTGTTCGCAAGCACCTACCAAGAGCCGGCACAGCACACGCCCGGCCACCTTTGTCTCCCCGAGTGGGGATACCTAGACATCGTACCAGGTACTCATTTGAAGCCGAGTCCATCTAGGCGGGAGGCCATTGACCGGTTCGGATAAACCGTCACTGGCGTTGGCCGTGAGCGGGAATCGAACTCGTGTCGCCGGGTTCGTAGCCCAGCCGCGCTAACCGCTGCGCCACCACTCAACTACACAAAGACCCCCGTATGGCCTTAACAGACTGTAGGGGCAAGTGCTGTTAGCGAGCATCTATAAAGGCCGGAACAGTTCACGAGGGGGTGGGTGGCCAGCACCACGCCCGACCACCTTTGTCTCCCCAGTCTGCAATGTTTACACACCACACCAGCTACTCATTTGAGGCTGAGTCGACCTAGGGGAGGCCCAGGACCGGTTCAAATCATCGTCACTGGGTGTTGGCCGTGAGCGGGAATCGAACCCGGGTCGCCGGGTTCATAGCGCAGCGCGCTGACCGCTACACCACCGCTCCCCCACTCAACCACACACAACCACACACAACCACACACAACCACACACACACAACCACGCAGCGTCTACAAAGTCTGCCGTGAACACCCCCACACCTCAAACGGACGTGGCACCCTTCCGCGCGCGCGCGCACACCGTCACGCTCTCACCCCACCCGCTCCAATCATTCCGCTCTGCTGCGGTTTGCACTGCGCGCACCATGCAGAACCCACAATTGTGACCTCGACTTAAAGGCCAAGATTACACCGCTTGATGCAAGAAGACATCGAACTTGAGCTCTGTTCGCCCGTGAATCCCCTTGTTGGCAAAATCTGCGCTATACTTAGTTACCCCACTCACCGCCACGGACGCTACCCCACTCACTTTAAGATGTTCTCTGTTCATATTTTGTTTGTTGCGGTTGCACCCGACTCAAGAGCCGCATGGCGCACAGGGCTATACCTAATAAATGAAATGAAACTTGAATTCATTAACCCGATTGTCAAACCCAAGAAATCTAAGGCGTCCATGTAATTGCCTTTTTTAAACTATCCCAAGACAAAGAATTGTAATTGGTGACAAGGTCTTTGCCGTTACAGCACCAACTTTTGGAACAACCTTGTTACTACCTCCCTTCACATCGTAGATCTTACTTTAAAAATATTCTGAAGCTGGATATAGTCAAACTTGCAAATGTCATTTGTTCATTTGATTCTTAACAATGCATCGATAGTTACATTTTAATGTACAATTGTATTGATGGAATGCGTGTTGTATTGGTGTGGTCTGGGACTTGTTTTTGCTGTTTTACCGCCTTTCCCAAGCTGCGAATTGATGTACTAATGCAATTTGAACTTACATACTTTCTTTATTAAAGAGGCATCGCGGTGTCGAGATGTTAACGACCTCGCCTGGTGTACAGGAAGTCGTGGGTAGTACCCGACCCTGACGCCTGCTGCTGCATATTTGGAGTTTGCGTGTCTCTCTCCCCGTGGTCGTGTGGATTGTTTCCTCCGGGTCCTCCGATTTTTTAGCCTCCACATTTATAAAAGTGCATTTCGATTATTTCCATTAATTCGAATATTTCGATTATTTATATTGGTTCGATTGTTTCGATTATTTTGATTATTTCGATTATTTGGAGTATTTCGCTGCTGTAAATGTCCACACGACATTCCTCCTTATTGTGGCTATCATTTGTGGATTTTTTTTGATATATATAAACCAGGTGTGGGCTTTTACTTGGTAAATGAGAAAATAGTTGAGTTTTATTGGTATATATTTTTGAGTGATTTGTTTACTTTTAATTTCCTTTGCACTCCTCTCGTGTGTTTGTGTTGTTTGTTGTTGTAACGACCTGAACCCGTGCCGACTGGATATCTGTGAAAAAGAGCTTTCTAGCTCATCGGATTCCTCCAGTTTCAATAGAGATTCTGAATCTAACCTCCACGCACATCCTCACACACACACACCATCACCCTGTCACCCACCTCCACTACAGGCTCACACACACACCATAACCCTGTCACCCACCTCCACTACAGCCTCACACACACACCATCACCCTGTCACCCACCTCCACTACAGGCTCACACACACACACACCATCACCCTGTCACCCACCTCCACTACAGCCTCACACACACACCATCACCCTGTCACCCACCTCCACTACAGCCTCACACACCATCACCCTGTCACCCACCTCCACTACAGCCTCACACACACACACACCATCACCCTGTCACCCACCTCCACTACAGCCTCACACACACACACCATCACCCTGTCACCCACCTCCACTACAGCCTCACACACACACCATCACCCTGTCACCCACCTCCACTACAGGCTCACACACACACACCATCACCCTGTCACCCACCTCCACTACAGCCTCACACACACACACCATCACCCTGTCACCCACCTCCACTACAGGCTCACACACACACACCATCACCCTGTCACCCACCTCCACTACAGCCACACACGCACAGACACCCACGCACAGACACCCACTCACAGACACCCACGTACAGACACCCACGCACAGACACCCACGCACAGACACCCACGCACAGACACCCACGCACAGACACCCACTCACAGACACCCACGCACAGACACCCACTCACAGACACCCACGCACAGACACCCACGTACAGACACCCACGCACAGACACCCACTCACAGACACCCACGTACAGACACCCACGTACAGACACCCACGTACAGACACCCACGCACAGACACCCACGCACAGACACCCACTCACAGACACCCACGCACAGACACCCACTCACAGACACCCACGCACAGACACCCACGTACAGACACCCACTCACAGACACCCACGTACAGACACCCACGTACAGACACCCACGCACAGACACCCACTCACAGACACCCACACACGGACACCCACTCACAGACACCCACTCACAGACACCCACGCACAGACACCCACGCACAGACACCCACGCACAGACACCCACGCACAGACACCCACGCACAGACACCCACTCACAGACACCCACACACGGACACCCACGCACAGACACCCACTCACAGACACCCACGTACAGACACCCACGCACAGACACCCACTCACAGACACCCACGCACGGACACCCACGCACAGACACCCACTCACAGACACCCACACACAGACACCCACGTACAGACACCCACGCACAGACACCCACGCACGGACACCCACACACGGACACCCACGCACAGACACCCACGCACAGACACCCACGCACAGACACCCACGCACAGACACCCACTCACAGACACCCACACACGGACACCCACGCACAGACACCCACGCACAGACACCCACGTACAGACACCCACGCACAGACACCCACTCACGGACACCCACGCACGGACACCCACGCACAGACACCCACGCACAGACACCCACGCACAGACACCCACTCACAGACACCCACGTACAGACACCCACACACGGACACCCACGCACGGACACCCACGCACAGACACCCACGCACAGACACCCACTCACAGACACCCACGTACAGACACCCACGTACGGACACCCACGCACAGACACCCACGCACAGACACCCACTCACGGACACCCACGTACAGACACCCACGCACAGACACCCACGCACGGACACCCACGCACAGACACCCACTCACAGACACCCACGCACGGACACCCACTCACAGACACCCACGCACGGACACCCACGCACGGACAACCACGCACGGACAACCACGCACAGACACCCACGCACAGACACCCACGCACAGACACCCACGCACAGACACCCACGCACAGACACCCACGTACGGACACCCACGCACAGACACCCACGCACAGACACCCACGCACGGACACCCATACAGACACCCACGCACAGACACCCACGCACAGACACCCACGCACAGACACCCACGCACGGACCCCCACGCACAGACACCCACGCACGGACCCCCACGCACGGACACCCACACAGACACCCACGCACAGACACCCACGCACAGACACCCACGCACGGACCCCCACGCACGGACCCCCCTCCCGCGCGAGACCCGTTATAAATTTAGGAATTGATCGCTCCGCTCACGTCCATTCGTCTTTCATAATTACACATTAACCACCGTCCAGACACCCGCATGGCATGAAGACAAAGCCAAAGTTGCTCCGTGTAGCCTTCACAGGCTGTTGGGGCAAGGAGAGATTGGTGCGCTCGACACAACGCCCGGGCGCCTTTAGACACGCCGTGCCGGGTACTCATTTAAGGCCGAGTCGACTTAGGGGATGCCCAGAACCGGCACAGGTATTCGTTACCGATGTTGGCCGTGAGCGGAAAGCGAACTCGGGCCTCCGTGTGTGCGTAGCGCGGTGCGCTAACCACTGCGCCACCGCTCCCGCACACGCAGAGTCAATGATCCTCCTGTAACCTGTGGTGGACTGTGGGGGCGAGTGCTGTTAGCGAGCGCCGGTGAAGGACGACACGGCACACGAGGGGGTGGGTGGCCAGCACCACGCCTGGCCACATTTGTCTCCCTAGTGGCGATGTTTTCACACCGCACCAGGTACTCATTTGAGGCCGAGTCAACCTAGAGAGTGCCCAGGACCGATTCAGATAATCGTCACTGGTAGTGGGGGTCGCCGGGTTCGTAGTGCAGCGCGCGAACGCCACATCACATACACACACACTACACTCACATACACCACACACACACTCATCACACAACATACATCACATACACACACTCCACTCACATACACCACACACACACAGTCTCATCACACAACACACATAGACCACACACACTCCACTCACATACACCACACACACACTCATCACACAACACACATCACATACACACACTCCACTCACATACACCACACACACACACTCATCACACACACTCGTCACACAACACACACACACCACTCACATACACCATACACACACACTCTGATCACACAACACACATCACATACACACACTCCACTCACATACACCACACACACACACTCATCACACAACACACATACACCACACAAACTCCACTCACACACACCACACACACACACTCATCACACAGCACACATACACCACACAAACTCCACTCACACACACCACACACACACATCACACAGCACACATACACCACACACACTCCACTCACACACACCACACACACACATCACACAACACACATCACATACACACACTCCACTCACATACACCACACACACAGTCTCATCACACAACACACATACACCACACCACACACACTCTCTTCACACAGCACACATCACATACACACACTCCACTAGCATACACCACACACACATCACACAACACACACATCACACAGCACACATCACATACACACACTCCACTGGCATACATCACACATACACCACACACACTATCATCACACAACACACATCACATACACACACTCCACTCACACACACCACACACACACAGTCTCATCACACAACATACATACACCACACACACTCCACTCACACACACCACACACACCACACACACACATCACACACACACAACACACATACACGACACACACACAGTCTCATCACACAACACTCACATCACTTACCGCACACGCCGCTCTCACACCTGTGCACGTGCCAGCCCCCCCCCCCCGTCTCTCACCTGACGGCGGGGGGAATGGGGGAGGCGGGGGGGAGGGAGTGCGGATCACCCCTCCCCGCACCGCCCCCCAAATCCCCCTCCCCGCACCGCCCCCCCCCTGCCCCCCCCCTGCCCCCCCACGCTTTCCCAATCTCCCGGCGTGCGCCTTGCATGACGCTGCAATCTCCCCGTGTTCAATCTGGAGGTGGAGTCCCGACCGCTCCAATTCGCTCCCCTTGGTCACTCGGCCGGACGAGTGGATCGTGATCGTCGGCAACAACAACCACCACCAACAACCACCACCACAAACCACCACCACCAACCACCACCAAGCCCTGGTCTATCCACTGCTAGATGAATGCCTCTGCATACCATCATCGTCAGCATCATCAGTATCATCACCACCACAAGTCTAATTCTTCCTCAGCGTCATCATCGTTATTGTCTCGCCACTGCTGGGCCAAAGCCTTCCATTGTTCCTATTTCGTCTTTAATGATCAACAGCAGCTGCCATGGCATCTCCACTGCTGGATGAAGGTCTTCCGACATCATCATCATCCATTCATCATCAGCAACAGCAGCCTTGGCCTAGCCACCTGGTTGACAGCCGACTCACCCAATCATCAACATCATCAGCAGCAGCCATGGCCTATCCACTGGAACTCATCGCTCCATCTCCACGATGGTCGTCCTCTCGGGCGCATTCGTGCCTCTGGCCCTCACTCCGTTACCCTCCATCACCAACAACACACAAAGACAAAGATACCCCGTATAGCCTCAACCAGACTGTTGGGGAAAGTGCTGTTAGCAAGTAGCACCGATGAAGGCACACGAGAGGGGTGCGTGGCTAGAACCACGTCCGACCGCCTTTGTCTCCCCAGTGCCGATGTTTACACACCGCACCAGGTACTCATTTGAAGCCGAGTCAACCCAGAGGAGGCCCAGGACCGGTTTGGGGAATCGTCACCAGTGTCGGCCGTGAGCGGAAATCGAACTCGGGTCGCCGGGTTCATAGCGCAGCGTAGCGGCCTAACCGCTACACCGCCACCACCAACAACCACCACCACCATCAACCACCACCACCATCAACCACCACAGCCACAACCACCACCACCATCAACCACCACCACCATCAACCACTACAGCCACAACCACCACCACCATCAACCACCACAGCCACAACCACCACCACCATCAACCACCACCACCATCAACCACTACAGCCACAACCACCACCACCATCAACTACCACAGCCACAACCACCACCATCTACCCCCTGGATCTCCAACATCATCGGATTCCTCCGTTATCAATTAGATATTCAGATTCTGAGATGGCGCTACAGCAAACCGTGGACTAATCAGTATCTGCGTGTGCGCACGTGCGTTGAACTTCTTTCGCACCGTGCGTAGACAACCGTGCTCATCGGAGGTGCGTGGGAAAGGGACAACGCACCTAAAGCACGAACATCACTTCTGGGAATAGCGCGTTGCCCCCTCGCGCAAAGGCGTGGGGGTTTTTTGTTTCTCCGGCTGCTTCGATTTCCCCCCCCCCCGCCCCACGTGAATAACAAACGCGACTCGTCGTTCATCGCTCGATTTGGCTGAGCGAATCTTCACGTGGAAATTGCGAACGCGACGCAGTGTGCAGGGAGGAGGGGACAACCCGTCCCGACACGGGAGACGTTGCACCCCCCTCAGCGTGGCAGTCCTGGATAGATGATCGTTGGAGGGACGGGTGGATGGCTAGGTAAACAAAATAAGTTTAAGAGCAGCGGCCAAACACACCCGCGCAAAAAAACCACTAAAAGGGGATTTGGGAAACGCGTGCAGAGGCGACGTTCACGTAAAATCAGATCCATGTGCAGAGGAGTAAAATGTGGACGTGACGTCAGGTGTGCCGTTCAGTGCGATGACGTCACGTCTCCTAGGGTACTCAAGGGATACCCCGTGACGTGAACGGGGTCACTGTGGGAACGGTTAGAGTGAGAAGGGTGAAGAGGGAACCAGTGGGTAGAGAGAGGGATCGAATAGTGAGTCTGGGGAGAAGCCGGTGGTAGCGGTAGAGGTGCTTCTCTCTCCGCTCGGTGGAGTCGGCAGAGTCCACGATCCGACACGAGAGAGAGAGGCCGGAGCTAGCCGGCAGGGAGCCGGACTCAGAGTAGGACCCCTAGCCCCTGGGAGTTGTGTACCCTGCTGTGTAATATTGTAACAGCTTTAATAAACCCTGGCGAAAGCCCTGAACTTACCTCCGTCTCCGAGTGCGTCCGTGGGAACCTCTCTACACGTGCAGGTGGCTCGCTGGAGACCTTCAGATAGGGCCTTCATCCAGCAGTGAATAGGCGACCGTGGCTGATTGATGATGATGATCGATGATGATCGATGGGCTGGTTGTGGTGTATCCCCCAGAATATATATTGATGGATGTGGATACTTTTTTGTTTGTTCAACGACGTCGCCGATTTCCTCGTAAGCGCGCGAGTCACACCCGGGGATTATTAGCCACCAAAGGTACAGATCCCCCCCCCCCATATAGCCTCAAGAGACTAGGGGCAAGTGCTGTTAATGAGGGTCGGCACGGCAAATGAGGGGGTGGGTGGCCAGCAACCACGCCCGGCCGCCTTTGTCTCTCTCCCCAGTGCTGATATTGTTTACACACCACACCAGGTACTTATTTCAGGCCGAGACAACCTAGGGGAGGGACCCAGGACCGGTTCAGATAATCGTCACTGCTGTTGGCCGCGAATCGAAAACCGGGTCGGCGAGTTCGTATCGCAGCGCGCTAACAACTGCACCACCGCTCCCCCCACACTCACATTCACCAACGTCACACGACAAAGATGCCCCGTGTAGCCTGAACAGACTGTAGGGGCAAGTGCTGTCAGCGAGCAGCACCTACGAAGGCCGGCACTGTGGCACACGAGGGGGTGGGTGGCCAGCACCACGCCCGACCGCCTTTGTCTCCCCAGTGCCGATGCTCACACATCGCACCAGCTACTCATTTGAGGCCGTAGTCGTACCCAGGGGAGGCCCTGGACCGGTTTCAGATGCTCGCTGCCGTCACTGGTGTTGTCTGTGAGCGCGAATCGAACCCTGAGACGCCGGGATCGTAGCGCAGCGCGCTGACTGCTCCACTACCACTCCCCACTGTCTCCACACACGCGCACATACACGCCGACACGCACACACACACCTGCAGCATACATGCGGCACATGTATGACGAGTGTGTGTACACACACGCTGCTGACGGCGTGTGGTCGAGACTGGTCATGGATTGCCGAGAGGAGATGGGGGTGTGGGGTGGTGGGGGGTGGTGGGGGGGGGGGGGCTCGCGTGTCCCACGAGGGGTCACGGAGGAACGAGGACATCGACGAGAGGGTGAGCCGTGAGCAGGGAGGTCGTCATCCAGCGGTGGATTGACCATGGCTCACGATGACAAGCCTATTCGATCCATAACCTCGTAGCATGATGATGACATACATATAGTCATCCATCACCAGTAGCATCATGATAATGATGATACACAGATCAATCCATCACCAGTAGCATCATGATAATGATGATACACATATCAATCCATCACCAGCAGCATGATGATGATGATACACAGATCAATTCATCACCAATAGCAAGATGATGATGATGATGATACACAGATCAATCCATCACCGATAGCATCATGATGATGATGATGATACACAGATCAATCCATCACTAGTAGCAAGATGATGATGATACACACATCAATCCATCACCGATAGCATCATGATGATGATGATGATACACAGATCATTCCATCACCAATAGCATCATGATGATGATACACAGATCAATCCATCACCAATAGCAAGATGATGATGATACACAGATCAATCCATCACCAATAGCAAGATGATGATGATACACAGATCAATCTATCACCAGTAGCAAGATTATGATGATACACAGATCAATCTATCACCAGTAGCAAGATTATGATGATACACAGATCAATCCATCACCAATATCAAGATGATGATGATACACAGATCAATCCATCACCAATAGCAAGATGATGATGATACACAGATCAATCCATCACCAATAGCAAGATGATGATGATACACAGATCAATCTATCACCAGTAGCAAGATTATGATGATACACAGATCAATCCATCACCAATAGCAAGATGATGATGATACACAGATCAATCTATCACCAGTAGCAAGATTATGATGATGATACACAGATCAATCCATCACCAATAGCAAAATTATGATGATACACAGATCAATCCATCACCAGTAGCAAGATTATGATGATGATACACAGATCAATCCATCACCAATAGCAAAATTATGATGATACATAGATCAATCCATCACCAGTAGCATGATGATGATGATACACAGATCAATCCATCACGAGCAGCAAGATGATAATGACGGCGATCACCTTTCAGCACTGGAACAGGAAACCACATTTCAATGGCTCACGACCAGTGGGATTACTTATAGCCGCAACAAAGACAAAGGTCCCCCCAATAGCCTTTAACCGACTGTTGGGGCAAGTGCTGTTAGCGAGCAGCACCTGTGAACGCCGGCACGGCACACGAGGGAGGTGGGTGTCCAGCAATCACCCCCGACCGCCTTTGTCTCCCCAGTGGCGGTGTTTACACACCGCACCAGGTACTCATTTGAGGCTGATTCGACCTACACACATACCTATACACGCAGACCATATACACACATACACACCTATATATACACACACATACACACACACATATATATACACACACATACACACACACACACACCTATATATACACACACACATACACACACACCTATATATACACACACACATACACACACACACCTATATATACACACACACATACACACACACACTACAGTGTGTACACACACACACTACTACAACTACTACAACATTCAGAGCGCGCCGCGTGTGCGAGGAGGCTGCCCCGAGACTCTCCCCCAACAGCTCCGCGCTGTCCGTCCTCACGCTGCCGCCGTCAAAGTCCATGATGATGACGACGACGAAGCAGCAGTAGCAGCAGCAGCACAAAAAGCGCGCAGTGGACGGATCTGTGACCCCCCCCCCCCGCGTACACCACCCCCACCACCACTACCACCCCGACCACCACCCCGACCACCACCCCGACCACCACCACCCCCACCACCACCCCCACCACCACCCCCACCACCACCCCCACCAACCCCAAAACCCCCACCACCACCACCCCCACCACCACCCCCACCACCACCACCCCCACCACCACCCCCACCACCACCACCACCACCCCCACCACCACCACCCCCACCACCACCACCCCCACCACCACCCCCACCACCACCCCCACCACCAACACCCCCACCACCACCCCCACCACCACCCCCACCACCACCATCACCACCACCACCACCACCACCCCCACCACCACTACCACCACCACCCCCACCACCACCCCCCCCACACCACCACCCCCCCCCCCCCAAAACCCCCACCACCACCACCCCCAAAACCCCCACCACCACCCCCACCACCACCCCCACCACCACCCCCACCACCACCCCGACCACCACCCCGACCACCACCACCCCCCCCCCACCACCACCACCACCACCACCCCCACCACCCCCATCACCCCCACCACCACCACCCCCACCACCCCCCCCCCCCCATACACCACCACCACCCCCACCACCACCACCACCACCCCTACCACCACCACCACCCCTACCACCACCACCACCACCCCCACCACCACCCCCACCACCACCACCCCCACCACCACCCCCACCACCACCACCACCCCCACCACCACCCCCACCACCACCACCACGCCCACCACCACCACCATCCCCCCCCATACACCACCATCACCCCTACCACCACCCCCAAAACCCCCACCGCCACCACCGCCACCCCCTCACCACCACCCCCACCAACACCACCACCCCCACGACCCCCACCACCTACACCACCACCACCCCCACCACTACCACCACCACCCCCCCCCCCCCGTGGGGGTTCATGAGCTGAGTCGACCCCCAGTGACGGGAGGGACCCAGGACCGTGCACTGCGCGCCTCATCACGAGCCGCAACAGGGGTCCTGGATAGGGGTCCTGAACACCAGTCTGGAACAAGGATCTGGAACTGGGGTCCGGAACAGAATTCCGGAACAGGGGTCTGGAACAGGGGTCTTGAACAGGGGTCTGTAACAGGGGTCTGTAACAGGGGTCTTGAAAAGAGGTCTGGAACAGGGGTCTGGAACAGGGGACTGGAACAGGGGTCTGGAACAGGGGTCTTGAACAGGGGTCTTGAACAGGGGTCTGTAACAGGGGTCTGGAACAGGAGTTTTGAACAGGGGTCTGGAACAGGGGTCTGGAACAGGGGTCTGGAACAGGGGTCTGGAACAGGAATTTTGAACAGGGGTCTGTAGCAGGGGTCTGGAACTCTGCTCTGGAAATTCTGTTGGCACCCAGCCGCATCCCGCCCTCGCCTCAGTTTGTCTCCGTGAATCTCCACGAACCAGTTTACAGGGTGAGAGCGACACAGGGCACACGGTGATGGAGGATGATCTCTCTCGCCGAGTCCAACCCAAGCGCTCCCCGTAAACCACGCGACGACTTCAGTGTTGATCCCCCCCCCCTCTCCCCACCGCCCCCTTTGAAAACGAACGCCGCTCGACGCGGAATCGCCAAGGCTCTCGTACAGCTCGCAGATCGTCGATTCCCTCGCCTGGTGACGCGGGGGGGGGGGGGTCGTGGGGGTCGATCCCGACCCTGACGCCGGTAAACACATCCCTGCGGAGGGAGCTGGTAGGAACGTTGGGTTGCTCGGTCAATGGGCAGGGTCAACGGCGGCGTGGTGTATTCCGCAAATATGCCCGACACACACACTAGAGTAGACAGACACACAGAGTAGACGCACACTAGAGTAGACACACACACTAGAGTAGACAGACACACACACACAGAGTAGACACACCCACACAGAGTAGACACACACACTAGAGTAGACACACACACACAGAGTAGACACACACACTAGAGTAGACAGACACACTAGAGTAGACAGACACACACACACAGAGTAGACACACACACACAGAGTAGACACACACACTAGAGTAGACAGACACACTAGAGTAGACAGACACACACACACAGAGTAGACACACACACACAGAGTAGACACACACACTAGAGTAGACAGACACACTAGAGTAGACAGACACACACACACAGAGTAGACACACACACTAGAGTAGACAGACACACTAGAGTAGACAGACACACACACTAGAGTAGACACACACACACAGAGTAGACACACACACACAGAGTAGACAAACACACTAGAGTAGACAGACACACTAGAGTAGACAGACACACACACACAGAGTAGACACACACACACAGAGTAGACACACACACACTAGAGTAGACACACACAGAGTAAACACACACACAGAGTAGACACACACAGAGTAGACACACCCACACAGAGTAGACACACATTGACACAGCGGGATGTGATACTGGATGTGGTGTGCCGGGTTGAGGTCATTTGTTTGGGAGTCATCGACCCCCAGGCCAGATCCGGCTGAAGTGAAGCCCCGAGTTGAAGCGATCTCGATGTTGTTGTTGATTTTTTATTTTAATTTTTTTTTTTTACCAGGCGAGGCCCTGCTGAGCTACGTGGCTCGTTTTCAGCAGAGATGTGGCTCACACACAAATGGCAGCGCACTTAACGAAGTGGCTCGTCGCGTGGACATGCACAGCGGCCAAATAACTCTCAACGCGTGGATGTTGAATAGAAACGCGAATTTGGGACTAAAACCAGACGACGCGGAGACAAATCCACGGGGGGGGGGAGAGAGACACGCAAACTCCAGATATACAGCAGCAGGCATCGTCAGAGTCGGGATCGAACCCACGACCTCCTGTATACCAGGCGAGGGAGTTAACATCTCCTAGCCATCATAATGATCATGATGATGAGAGAGACACGCAAACTACAAATGTACAGCAGCATGCATCGTCAGAGTCGGGATCGAACCCGCGACCTCCTGTATACCAGGCGAGGGAGTTAACATCTCCTAGCCACCATGATGATGATGAGAGAGAGAGACACGCAAACTACAAATATACAGCAGCAGGCGTCAGGGTCGGCATCGAACCCACGACCTCCTGTATACCAGGCGAGGTAGTTAATATCTTGCTGCCTGATACCCACGTGTACTCACCCTGATACACACGTGTACTCACCCTGATACACACGTGTGTACTCACCCCTGATACACACGTGTACTCACCCTGATACCCACGTGTGTACTCACCCTGATACACACGTGTACTCACCCTGATACACACGTGTGTACTCACCCTGATACACACGTGTGTACTCACCCTGATACACACGTGTACTCACCCTGATACACACGTGTACTCACCCTGATACACACGTGTGTACTCACCCTGATACACACGTGTGTACTCACCCTGATACACACGTGTGTACTCACCCTGATACACACGTGTACTCACCCTGATACCCACGTGTACTCACCCTGATACACACGTGTACTCACCCTGATACCCACGTGTACTCACCCTGATACACACGTGTGTACTCACCCTGATACACACGTGTACTCACCCTGATACACACGTGTGTACTCACCCTGATACACACGTGTGTACTCACCCTGATACACACGTGTGTACTCACCCTGATACACACGTGTGTACTCACCCTGATACACACGTGTGTACTCACCCTGATACACACGTGTGTACTCACCCTGATACACACGTGTGTACTCACCCTGATACACACGTGTACTCACCCTGATACACACGTGTACTCACCCTGATACACACGTGTGTACTCACCCTGATACACACGTGTACTCACCCTCTCGCGATCTCTCGCTCATTCTCCACATCGCTCCAGGCCTCTCACAATGTGTCTCTCTCTCTCGGCTCGCGACTCTGCAGTCCACAGATGTTTATTGACGATGCCGCTAAGCGGACACGGACCTCACAATGTGGCACAAACCTCACAATGTGACACACACACACTGTGACACACACAATGTGACACACACAATGTGACACACACACTGTGACACACACAATGTGACACACACCTCACACTGACACACACACTGTGACACACACACTGTGACACACACAGTGTGACACACACAATGTGACACACACACTGTGACACACACCACACACTGTGACACACCACACAATGTGACACACACCTCACAATTTGAGTGTAAATACAAAGATCCCCACCTTCCCGTATAGCACGTGACAGACTGTAGGGGCAAGTGCTGTTAGCGAGCACCTATTAAGGCCGGCACGGCACACGAGGGGGTTTGGTAGTCAGCACCACGCCCGACCGCCTTTGTCTCCCCAGTGGCGATATTGACTACACACCGCTCATTTGAGGCCGATTCGACCGATGTTTATACACAGGACCGGTTCAAATGCTCGTCACTGGGGTTGGCCGTGTGTGGGAATCGAACTCGGGTCGCTGGGTTCGTAGCGCAACGCGCTAACCGCTGCGCAACCGCTCACAATGTGACACACACACACATCTTACAATGTGGCACACACACATCTTACATTGTGACACATACACAATTACACCACAATCTGACACACACCTCACGATGTGACACACACAATGTGACACACCACACACAATGTGACACACACACTGTGACACACACACACTTTACAATGTGACACACACACAATTACACTACAATCTGACACAAACCTCACAACAACAACAACAACCGCCAGTGGTGGTGACGTCCCCACGGCGCTTGTGCCAGGACATGTGCACGTCGAGGCCACGTGGACTTAACACCTTACAACGCAACGTGACACACACACACCCGCGACATCGCATCGCTTGCAGCAATATTAAACATACACATCTTACACGTGACATCTTCACTCTCTCTCTCGACGTAGGAAATATGAAAACGCATGAACACGGTGTCACGCACACACACACACCACGATGTGTCACGCACACACACACACACACGATGTGTCACGCACACACACACACGATGTGTCACGGAAACACACACACACGCCTCGCACGGTGACCACACACGCCGTGTATTATATAGCTTGGTATGAAGCATATTTTCGCGGCGAGATCTCCGTGTGAGCAGAATGAAGTTGATAGGAATGGTCTCGCAGCGTGAGTGAGTGTGCTCACACTCGCACACATACATAAACCCCCAGTGTACACTCACACACACACACCTAGACTGCACACACACACACACCTACACTACACACACCACAGACTACACACACACACCCAGACTACACACACACACACCTAGACTGCACACACACACACACCTACACACACACAGACTACACACACACACCAGACTACACACACACACACCCAGACTACACACACACACCTACACACACCTAGACTACACACACACACCCAGACTACACACACACACACCCAGACTACACACACACACACACACCTACACACACACCTAGACTACACACACACAGACTACACACACACACACAGACTACACACACACAGACTACACACACACACACACACCTAGATTACACACACAGACTACACACACACACAGACTACACACACACACACAGACTACACAACACACACAGACTACACACACACACCTAGACTACACACACACACAGACTACACACACACACCTACACACACACCTAGACTACACACACACAGACTACACACACACACATACTACACACACACCTACACACACTAGACTACACACACACACCTACACACACACCTAGACTACACACACAGACTACACACACACACACCTACACACACACACAGACTACACACACACACACAGACTACACAAACACACACAGACTACACACACTTACACCTAGACTACACACACACACAGACTACACACACACACACCTACACACACCTAGGCTACACACACACCCAGACTACACACACACCCAGACAACACACACACACCTACACACACACCTAGACTACACACACACACAGACTACACACACACACACACACACCTAGATTACACACACAGACTACACACACACAGAGACTACACACACACACACACAGACTACACACACACACCTAGACTACACACACACACAGACTACACACACACACCTACACACACACCTAGACTACACACACACAGACTACACACACACACATACTACACACACACACACCTACACACACACACATAGACTACACACACACACATAGACTACACACACACAAACTACACACACACACACACAGACTACACACACACACACACCTAGACACACACACATAGACTACACACACACACCTAGACACACACACCTACACACACACCTAGACACACACACACACACCTACACACACATCTACCACACACACCTACACACACACACACAGACTACACACACACCACCTAGACACACACACATAGACTACACCCACACACCTAGACACACACACCTACACACACACCTAGACACACACCTTACACAAACACCTACACACACACACACACCTACACACACACCCAGACTACACACACACTTAGACTACACACACACCTACACACACACCCAGATTACACACACACCCAGATTACACACACATACACCTACACACACACAGACTACACACACACCCAGACTACACATACACACCTACACACACACACACCTAGACTACACACACACACACCTAGACTATACGCACACACCTAGACTATACGCAGACACCTACACAAACACACACACACACACACACCTAGACTACACACACACCTACACAAACACACACACCCAGACTACACACACACCTAGACTACACACACACACACCTACACACACACCCAGACTACACACACACACCTACACACACACCCAGATTACACACACACCCAGATTACACACACACCTACACACACACAGACTACACACACACCCAGACTACACACACACCCAGACTACACATACACACCTACACACACACACACACCCTAGACTACACACACACACACCTAGACTATACGCAGACACCTACACTAACACACACACACACCTAGACTACACACACACCTACACAAACACACACACCCAGACTACACACACACCCAGACTACACACACAGACTACACACACACAGATTACTCACACACCTACACACACACAACTACACACACACACACCTACACACACACCTACACACACACACCTAGACTACACACACACAGACTACACACACACAGACTACACACACAGACTACACACACACAGACTACACACACACACCTACACACACACACACCCAAACTACACACACACACCTACACGCACACACATCTAGACTACACACACACACAGACTACACACACACACACAGACTACACACACACACACAGACTACACACACACCTAGACTACACACACACACCACAGTGTACAACAACAAGACATTCACACATGCAAGCACACCACACACACAAACTGGCACGTACATCCCAGTGTGTACATCACAACAAAGAAAACCCGTGTAGCCTTAACAGACTGTTGGGGCAAGTGCTGTTAGCGAGTCCCGATGAATGCCGGCACGGTACACATGGGGGTGGGTGGCCAGCATCACGCCCGACCGCCTTTGTCTTCCCAGTACACTCATTTGAGGCTGAGTCTACCTAGGAGTGGCCCTGGACCGTTACAGATATTTATTGGTACGCCGTCTGAATCACACAGACACACGTGCACACAGCACACACTCCACACAGACTCACCGACACACACCACACATCCCACACTCACACCACACATCCCACACTCACACCACGTGCTTACCACACACACACCTCGAATCAGACACTCTCACCCACACGCACAATTTACCTCTCACCCCACGCACACTCCACCCGAAACCACACTCGCTCACCTCGCAGCACACCGCTCACCCTCCCCACTCACCACTCACCCTCCCCACTCACCCTCCCCACTCAGCCTGCCCACTCACCCTCCCCACTCACCACTCACCCTCCCCACTCACCACTCACCCTCCCCACTCACCACTCACCCTCCCCACTCACCACGAACCCTCCCCACTCACCACGAACCCTCCCCACTCACCACGAACCCTCCCCACTCACCCTCCCCACTCACCCTGCCCACTCACCCCTCACCCTCCCCACTCACCACTCACCCTCCCCACTCACCACGAACCCTCCCCACTCACCACGAACCCTCACCACGAACCCTCCCACTCACCACGAACCCTCCCCACTCACCACTAACCCTCCCCACTCACCGCTCACTCTCCCCACTCACCGCTCACTCTCCCCACTCACCGCTCACCTCACAGCACACCGCTCACCCTCCCCACTCACCACTCACCCTCCCCACTCACCACGAACCCTCCCCACTCACCACTCACCCTCACCACTGACCACTCACCCTCCCCACTCACCGCTCACCCTCCCCACTCACCCTCCCCACTCACCACACACCCTCCCCACACCCTCCCCACTCACCACTCAACCTCCCCACTCACCACTCACCCTCACCACTGACCAATCACCCTCCCCACTCACCCTCCCCACTCACCACACACCCTCCCCACACCCTCCCCACTCACCACTCAACCTCCCCACTCACCACTCACCCTCACCACTGACCAATCACCCTCCCCACTCACCGCTCACCCTCCCCACTCACCCTCCCCCTCCCCACTCACCGCTCACCCTCACCACTCACCACTCCCCACTCACCTTCACCACTCACCACGCACCCTCCCCACTCACCACTCACCCTCCCCACTCACCACTCACCCTCCCCACTCACCACTCACCCTCCCCACTCATCACTCACCCCTCCCCACTCACCACTCCCCACTCACCTTCACCACTCACCACGCACCCTCCCCACTCACCACTCACCCTCCCCACTCATCACTCACCCTCCCCACTCATCACTAAGCTCACGCCGCGCGCTCCGCGCTGCAGAACTAACGCAGAACCCCTCACCAACACAACCTCACCACCCCTCACCACCACAACCTCACCACCCCTCACCACCACAACCTCACCACCCCTCCACCCCCACAACCTCACCACCCCTCACCACCACAACCTCACCACCCCTCACCCCCACAACCTCACCACCCCTCACCCCACAACCTTACCACCCCTCACCACCACAACCTCACCACCCCTCACCCCTCACCACCACCCCTCACCCCCACAACCTCACCACCCCTCACCACCACCCCTCACCCCCACAACCTCACCACCCCTCACCACAACCTCACCCCCACAACCTCACCACCCCTCACCACCACCCCTCACCCCCACAACCTCACTACCCCTCACCACCACCCCTCACCCCCACAACCTCACCACCCCTCACCACAACCTCACCCCCACAACATCACCACCCCTCGCCACCCCTCACCCCCACAACCTCACCACCCCTCACCACCACCTCACCACCCCTCACCCCCCACAACCTCACCACCACAACCTCACCACCACCCCTCGCCACCCCCTCACCCCCACAACCTCACCACCCCTCACCCCCACAACCTCACCACCCCTCACCCCCACAACCTCACCACCCCTCACCACCACAACCTCACCACCCCTCACCCCCACAACCTCACCACCCCTCACCACCACAGCCACAACTCCCCACTCAGCCTGACCATCCCTCACCGAGTCACACAATCCCTCAGCATACCTCACCACCGAGCCTCACAATTCCTCACCACCACCTGCCTACCCACCTACCCTCACCACACAACCTTACCAATCCCACAAAGCCTCGTCAACGAGTCAAACCACACCCGACTCGCCACACACCCCAACGAACACCACAGCCGCGCAGGAACCGAACCAACCCCAGCCCCATCAACTATCAGGACCATCACCACCAGCTGCCCTCTAGCGACTCAGCCACTCGTCCAGGCGCAGCAGCAGCAGCAGCGCCACCCCACCACCTTGACGAACCTCAACCCCACGTAGCCTCACCCAGAACCTCACCTTAGCCCACCTCAGTCCCCGAAGCCCTCAAACCCGACCCCCGTCCCTCACCCAGCACCTCATTCCTCCTTCAGCACGCGCTCCGCTCACCTCACGGCCACCACCCCAGCACCCCGCACCCCCCATCCCTCGCCTCGTCACCAACCTCGGGTGAGCACGCGCGGGCAGTAAACTTCTGGCTGCGCGCACTCCACCCCCTCGCCTCGCCTCCGAGCGGGAATCCTCGCTTCGATATCCCCCCCCCCCCCGGCGTCCACTCTCTCCCCGCACGCCGTGACCCCCCCCCACTCTCTTCCCGTATCCCACCACACGCCCCGGACAGCCCCGGCTCCCGTTACCTGCTCGTCGCTCTCTGGCTCCGGGGCAGCGCTGGGCTCCACGAATCTCTCCGCTCTTCGCTCTCCGCCGCCGCCTCCTCCTCCTCCGCACTGCGCGCGTGATTTATTCAGCGAGCGACTGATGGATCTAGCTCGCTCTCCCCCTGTCTCTCTCCCTCCCGCTCTGCCTCCTCTCCCTCCCGCTGTCTCCTCTCTCGCTCTCTTCCCCCCCCCTCCTCCTCTTCTCTCTCTCTCGTGATCCTGGCGGGGGATGGCGGGGGATGGCGGGGGCGGGAAGAGCGCTCCCTCCTCCTGACGCTTCTGCTCTCTCCTCCCTCAAGCGGGGGTCACTCCCCTCCACCCCTAACGCCATTCACATCCCCCCCCACAACCCCCTCCACACCCCCCCACCGCCCTCCACACCCCCCCCCACCGCCCTCCACACCCCGCCCCCCCCCACCGCCCTCCACCCCCCCCACCGCCCTCCACCCCCCCCCACCCCCTCTCCCCCCGTTCTGTAGACGCTGCAGGTGGGGGCTCGAGGAAGCGTTGGGGCCCACAGCCCCGCCCCTCCCCCACCCGTGGGACCCCCCCCCCCCCCCCACTTGGGACGCTGCACATTGCCGTCGTAAAGCGGCGCGCTGAAGAACCATTTTGTTAATGAGGCTCTGAGCAGCGGCGGGAAGGGGCCAGTCGCTCCTGAGAAGAGAATTTAGCCCCCCACCCCGCCCCGCCCCCCAATCCCTACACCCCCCCCCCCATCCCCCGCGTCCCAGGGCTGCCCATGATGAATGCGAGCGGCTCCGCGCGGTAATTGGCGCTGGGGGTTCAGTGAGGGAGGAGCAGAGGGGGGGGGGGGCAAGAGAGCCCCCTCCCCCGCCTGCTGTGGCCAAGCGCCCCTTAACCCCCGCGGGGAGAGGGGCTGACGGGAGGGGCGGGGCCATGGGAGGGGATGGGGGGGGCGAGGAGATGGGAGGGGGTGGAGGGGCCGGGGGGAGGCGATGGGGGGGGGTCGCGGGGGGGGGGCAAGGGGATGGGACGAGGGAAGTGGATGGGGGGGTGAGGGGAGGGGATGAGGGAGGTGAGGGGATGAGATGGGCAAGGGAATGGGGGCGAGGGAATGGGGGGGAAGGAGGGGGGCAAGGGGAGGGGAGGGTCGAGGCGAGGGGAGGGGGGGGGGCCGAGGCGAGGGGCCGCTCACTCAGCACAATGGAGGCTTCATTGTAAACAAACACTTTATTTGAAGACAAGTTTAATAAAACGGGGGTCATTCTGGGGGGTGTGATGGCCGGGGGGGGGGGGGGCTCTAAATCCTCTTGCTCTTCACTTCGTCCCGAGGCAGGAATGGCGGCGGGTTCCCTGTCCGTCTCTCCACAGGGGGGGGGGGGGGGGGGGGGGTCCCAGAGTTGGGGGGTCGGGGGGCTCCCGGCTGGGTCGGTGGGGGGGGGGTCAGCAGGGGGTGCCGCGTCCCTCGAGGCGCAGGGAGCGCCGCATGGGCGAGAGGAGCACCTCCACTCCTCCCGGCGCGGCCCTGCGGGGTCAGCGAAGCGCAGAGTTCACAACACGCGGCATTCTCCACTCGACACGACGCGTACCGCTACACGCCACGTATACATGTAAAACCACATGCACTCCACACACTACACCTACCACAAGATGCAGCACATACCTCAACATACTACACAACACACAGCGCATACCACAAGATGCAGCACATACCACAACACATAACCACCTAAGGACCACGGCTTGTGCTGCGATCGAAACGTCGTAGTTTGTTATTTTCTTTGGACCCATCTCCGCGACTTTACCGAAAGACCCAAATAAATACATAACGTAGACCAAAACACTCCATAAACCACACCACCCACCCCATACACCACAACACACAACAAATACTGCAGCAGTGATGAAGATGCCCCGTAGAGTCTTTCACAGACTGTCGGGGCAAGCGCTGTTAGCGGCACACGAGGGGGTTGTGGCTTGGCCAGGACCACGCCCGACCGCCTTCGTCTCCCCAGTGGCGATGTTTACACACCGCAGCAGGTACTCATTTGAGGCCGAGTCGACCTAGGGGAGGCCCAGGACCGGTTCAGATAATCGTCACTGGTGTTGGCTGTGAGCAGGAATCGAACTCGGGTCGCCGGGTTCGTAAGCGCAGCGTAGTGCTAACCGCTGCACCACCGCTCCCACTACAATACTCACATGGAACTCAACGCAACCACCACAATGTACCGCACACAACGCCGCGAAGATGATATATGCGCTGAATTTTGTAACGTTGCCATGTAATGGCGCAATACCAACACAGACTAGCACACAGGACCCTCCTCACACTCTGCACCCTACTCCACACACACAACAGTCTCCTCTTCACACACACCGCACACACTACCTCACACACAACCTCACACACACCACACACACCTCACACACAACCTCACACACCACACACACAACAGTCTACCCTTCACACCACACACACTCCACACACACAACAGTCTCCTCTTCACACACACCTCACACACACCACACACACCTCACACACAACCTCACACACCACACACACAACAGTCTACCCTTCACACCACACACACTCCACACACACAACAGTCTCCTCTTCACACACACCTCACACACACCACACACAACCTCACACACACCACACCACACACACAACAGTCTACCCTTCACACCACACACACACAACAGTCTACCCTGCACACCACACACACACCACAACAACCTCACACACCACACTCCACACACACAACAGTCTCCTCTTCACACACCACACACACCTCACACACACCACACACACCACACACAACCTCACACACACCACACCCACAACAGTCTACCCTTCACACCACACACACACAACAGTCTACCCTGCACACCACACACACACAACAGTCTACCCTGCACACCACACACACAACCTCACACACACCACAACAACCTCACACACCACACACACACCACACACACACCAGTCTACCCTTCACACACCACACACACAACAGTCTACCCTTCACACACCACACACACAACAGTCTACCCTTCACACACCACACACACAACAGTCTACCCTTCACACACCACACACACAACAGTCTACCCTTCACACACCACACACACAACCTCATACACCACACACACCTCACACCACACACACAACAGTCTACCCTTCACACACCACACACACAACAGTCTACCCTTCACACACCACACACACCACACACACAACCTCTCACACCACACAGTCTACCCTCCACACAGTAACACACCACATCCAACCTCACCCTCCGCACAGTACACCACATCATACACACACCAAACAATACACATTTCCCCCCCACATACACATGGTACACACACCACACCATGAGGGACGCGGGTTACCCTGCCACGCGAGGTTACCCTGCCACGCGAGGGAGACGCGAGGTTACCCTGCCACGCGAGGGAGACGCGAGGTTACCCTGCCATGCGAGGTTACCCTGCCACGCGAGGGAGACGAGGTTACCCTGCCAAGCAAGGTTACCCTACCACTCGAGCGAGAAGCGGGTTACCCTGCCACGAGAGGTTACCCTGCCACGCGAGGGAGACGCGAGGTTACCCTGCCACACAAACGCCGAGAGGTTACCCTGCCACGCGAGGGAGACGCGAGGTTACCCTGCCACACAAACGCCGAGAGGTTACCCTGCCACACAAACGCCGAGAGGTTACCCTGCCAAACGGGTGAGACGCGGGGTTACCCTGCCACTCAAACGACGAGAGGTTACCCTGCCGCGCGAGCGAGACGCGGGGTTACCCTGACCGCTCGGCGTGGCCGTGGGAGGGAGGCCGTCGTCGGCGCTCCGTCTCGCCGGGGGATGGAGGGAGCCGCCGTGTGAGCTATGAAGCCGGCAATAGAGATTGAGCTTGTTAGCTCGACGGCTCAATTTACTAAAGGGGCCTGACAGACATGATAGAACGCATTCAATTATGCCAGCGCGCCCACTCCGGCAATCAATGGCATCAGCATTCCCGCACGTGGGCCCCGTGCGCCGTGCACGCACGCACTGCACGCGAGACCCTGCACACGCACACAGCCTGCACGCGCACACACACACACACACAGCCTGCACACATACACACACACACACACAGCCTGATACTCTGTGCACATGCAATGTATACGCACACCATGCACACACGCACCCTGTACAAAATCTGCACAAGCGTGTGACACGTGCCCACACACACACCGTACCTACACGCACCTTGCACACACACACCGTACCTACACACACCTTGCACACACACACCGTACCTACACGCACCTTGCACACACACCGTACCTACACACACCTTGCACACACACACCGTACCTACACACACCTTGCACACACACACACACACCGTACCTACACACACCTTGCACACACACACACAGTACCTACACACACCTTGCACACACACCGCACCTGCACGCACACACACGCACACCGTACCTACACACACCTTGCCCACACACATACCGTACCTACACACACCTTGCACACACACACACATCGTACCTACACGTACCTTGCACACACACACGCACACCGTACCTACACGCACCTTGCACACACACAAAGCGTACCTACACACACCTTGCACACACACACCGTACCTACACACACCTTGCACACACACACACCGTACCTACACACACCTTGCACACACACACACATCGTACCTACACGCACCTTGCACACACACCGTACCTACACACACCTTGCACACACACACCGTACCTACACACACCTTGCACACACACACACCGTACCTACACACACCTTGCACACACACACACATCGTACCTACACGCACCTTGCACACACACCGTACCTACACACACACACGCACACCGTACCTACACGCACCTTGCACACACACACACCGTACCTACACGCACCTTGCACACACACACACACCGTACCTACACACACCTTGCGCACACACACACCGTATCTGCATGCACACACCGTACACAAACACCCTACAATGGACACTGGCACCATCCACACACAAACCTGAAACACGCATCTTGTACAAACCTACGTCGCACACACAACCCCCAGTACACACATGCTCCCCCACGCCATTGTGTTTATGTATGTTGAACTTCTTTCGCACCGTACATTGCTTTTACCACACACACACACTCGCACACCCTGAACACATTCTCTGAACACCCGCCCCTGCACACCCTCTCACCCCCTGAACACATCCCCCTCGTGTGCACACTCACACGCATGAACGCAACACATGAACGCAACGCACGCACGCACGCGTGTGTGTGTGTGGACGTGCCTCATCTTCTTGGCTGGGGTGATGGAAAGTGGTCTCATCACGGAGCCTTGGGTCTCGTTACAGGGCAGCTCATCATCTGCACGCGCGCACGGGCACACAGGTACGCGCGTACACATGTAGACACACAGGCACGCGTGTGCAAACAGTCACGTGCACATGCAGGCAAGCACGCACGCTCACAGGTACAAGCAGACACAAGATGACACGTGCACAGGCACACGTAGGTACACACACGCGCAAGCACAGCAACACGCGCATGTGCGCACACAAGCGGGAACACGCACGAACCCACACGCACGAACCCACACGCATGCACACAAACACAAATCCACCCACAGGAACGGACACACACACACACGCAGGCACACACACACACGCGCGCACGCGAGCCAGTCAGCGGTGTGGTCCCTCGCCTCCCCCAGTCCGGTACAACACGGCTTCAGCTCGGCTCACAACAACACACGTGGGGAGGTTTGCGCGGCCAAATTAAAATCCCTCACAACCCAAATCGACGCCGCGCATCGGCAGCAGCATCGGCAGCAGCAGCAGCTCCCGTCGCTTCACCCGGGCCTCATAAATCGGAGCGGCGGCCGCATTCCGCCATTGGCCCGGAAGGCGCGCGGGGGGGGGCCCCCGTCGCCTCCAGAGGACCCCCTCCACAGCTAAAATACGTGCCCAAATAAAACTCCCGTAATTGCCATTATTTTTCAGGCGGCACCGACAGCTCGTCCAGCACACGGGGCACATGGGGGAGGGGGGCAGTAGAGCAAGATGGGGTCCAGGGGGAGTGCTGGGGGTGGGGGGCGAGTGTGCGGGGGAGCGGACACACGCCACGCAGAGCACCACACCGCGGCTTTAACACGCACCGAGCACAGGTGGTGTGACACCACCTGTGCTGCTCCACGAGTGTGGACAACATCACGCTACCGATTCCCCTCTCATCTCACTCTACTCCCCTCCACGCACTCTACTCCCTCTCCCCTCTCATCTCACTCCCCTCCACGCACTCTCCTGCCTCTCCCCTCTCATCTCACTCCCCTCCACGCACTCTCCTGCATCTCCCCTCTCATCTCACTCTACTCCCCTCCACGCACTCTCCTGCCTCTCCCCTCTCATCTCACTCTACTCCCCTCCACGCACTCTACTCCCTCCCCTCTCATCTCACTCTACTCCCCTCCACGCGCTCTCCTGCCTCTCCCCTCTCATCTCACTACTCCCATTCACGCACTCTCCTACCTCTCCCCTCTCATCTCACTCTACTCCCCTCCACGCACTCTCCTACCTCTCCCCTCTCATCTCACTCTACTCCCCTCCACGCACTCTCCTACCTCTCCCCTCTCGTCTCACTCTACTCCCCTCCACGCACCCTCCTGCCTCTCCCCTCTCATCTCACTCTACTCCCCTCCACGCACTCTACCTCTCCCCTCTCATCTCACTCTACTCCCCTCCACGCACTCTACTCCCTCCCCTCTCATCTCACTCTACTCCCCTCCACGCACTCTCCTGCCTCTCCCCTCTCATCTCACTCTACTCCCCTCCACGCGCTCTCCTCCCTCCCCTCTCATCTCACTCTACTCCCCTCCACGCGCTCTCCTCCCTCCCCCCTCTCATCTCACTACTCCCATTCACGCACTCTCCTGCCTCTCCCCTCTCATCTCACTCTACTCCCCATCACGCACTCTCCTACCTCTCCCCTCTCATCTCACTCTACTCCCCTCCACGCACCCTCCTGCCTCTCCCCTCTCATCTCACTCTACTCCCCTCCACGCACTCTCCTACCTCTCCCCTCTCACCTCATTCTACTCCCCTCCACGTACTCTCCTACCTCTCCCCTCTCATCTCACTCTACTCCCCTCCACGCACCCTCCTGCCTCTCCCCTCTCATCTCACTCTACTCCCCTCCACGCACCCTCCTGCCTCTCCCCTCTCATCTCACTCTACTCCCCTCCACGCACCCTCCTGCCTCTCCCCTCTCATCTCACTACTCCCATTCACGCACTCTCCTACCTCTCCCCTCTCATCTCACTCTACTCCCCTCCACGCACACTCCTACCTCTCCCCTCTCATCTCACTCTACTCCCCTCCACGCACTCTCCTACCTCTCCCCTCTCATCTCACTCTACTCCCCACCCATGCAATGTCCTACCTCTCCCCTCTCATCTCACTCTACTCCCCTCCACGCACTCTCCTACCTCTCCCCTCTCATCTCACTCTACTCCCCTCCACGCACTCTCCTACCTCTCCCCTCTCATCTCACTCTACTCCCCTCCACGCACTCTCCTACCTCTCCCCTCTCATCTCACTCTACTCCCCTCCACGCACTCTCCTACCTCTCCCCTCTCATCTCACTCCACTCCCCTCCACGCACTCTCCTGCCTCTCCCCTCTCATCTCACTCTACTCCCCTCCACGTACTCTCCTGCCTCTCCCCTCTCATCTCACTCTACTCCCCTCCACGCACTCTCCTGCCTCTCCCCTCTCACTCTACTCCCCTCCACGCACTCTCCTACCTCTCCCCTCTCATCTCACTCCACTCCCCTCCACGCACTCTCCTACCTCTCCCCTCTCATCTCACTCTACTCCCCTCCACGCGCTCTCCTCCCTCTCCCCTCTCATCTCACTCTACTCCCCTCCACGCACTCTCCTACCTCTCCCCTCTCATCTCACTCTACTCCCCATCCATGCAATGTCCTACCTCTCCCCTCTCATCTCACTCTATTCCACCCCACGCACTCTCCTACCTCTCCCCTCTCATCTCACTCCACTCCCCTCCACGCACTCTACCTCTCCCCTCTCATCTCACTCTACTCCCCATCCACGTGCTCACCTACCTCTCCCCTCTCATCTCACTCTACTCCCCTCCACGCACCCTCCTACCTCTCCCCTCTCATCTCACTCTACTCCCCTCCACGCACTCTCCTGCCTCTCCCCTCTCATCGCACTCTACTCCCCTCCACGCACTCTCCTACCTCTCCCCTCTCATCTCACTCTACTCCCCTCCACATGCATTCTCCGCTCCAGCAACCAAGGACTTATATTGAAAGCCCCGCACAGTCAAGATCCTCACAGTGGGAGGTCGCCCATTTTCTTTTGCTGACCTGTGGTCTGAATTTCTCTTCCCCCGGACATCCCTCGCCACCAAACTCACAGCCCCCTCGCTTGGTTCAATTCCAGGCTCAACACCTCCATTGGTCCCTTTTCCTACGACTGCCTGCCTCTCTCTCTCTAGACAGTAAACATTCCCACCGCTTCCATGCAGCACCCTCAGTTGTGGCTGCTTTGACGTACTGCGTAGTACCACACTGAATGGCGACACTCGTTGTAGGAACAAAGGTTTAACGACACAAAGACAAAGATACCCCCTGTGTCGCCTTAACAGACTGTTGGGGCAAGTGCTGTTAGCGAGCACCTATTAAGGGCGGCACGGCGCGCGAGGGGGGTGGGTGGCCAACACCACGCCAGGCCGCCTTTGTCTCCCCAGCGGCGATGTTTACACACCGCATCAGGTACTCAATTGAGGCCGAGGCGACCTAGGCGAGGCCCAGGATCAGTTCAGATAATCGTCGCTTGGTGTTGGCCGTGAGCAGGAATCGAACTCGGGTCGCCGGGTTCGCTCCCCACAACACAACGCACAGGTCACACATACACAATTAGGGCGCATGGCTACGAACGGTGTGTGAAAGAATTTCAACATACATACATACACAAAACCATTCAACACACACCACACCGCTCACTGCGCCCCACACACACCACACATCGTCGAATCACAACACGCACGGCACACCGCACGGGAGGCCCGGCGATCTCCTTCGACTCCACCACCGCACTCCGCTCTCTCTCGGCTCAGCGGGGGATGGGGCACGGTCCCCAGGCCAAAATACTAAAGTGAACAGCACTCTCGACATTGACCCCGGGGCCAAAACGGCGTCAAACCTCCACTCAAAATGGCCCCATCGCCATCCACAAGCATCCGTCGAGCACAGCAGCAGTGGGGGCAATGCAAAGCATTTTTTCCTCTAAACAAAATGGAAACTTAGTACGTCGGATTGCAATGGTAATGGGGTTGCCCCTGTCTCGTCGGGAGGGGGAGACGAGGGGGGAGGGGGGGAACGTGGGTGGGGGTGGGAGAACGGAACGGGCTAAGAGAGATGGTGCCTCGTGGCTCAGAGGTCAGAGGGCTGAGATCATTGGCTCGCCGAGCAGGATTGAAAACTATACTCAATATTTTTTTATTTTTTTTTACCAGGTAAGGCCCACTGAGCTATGTTGCTCTTTTTCAGAAGCGACCTGCCCACAAATGATAGCTCAACGAAGTGGATTTGTCACGTGGACATTTAGAGCAGTCAAATACTGTGAACGCACATCGATTCTAAATGTGGAGGGAAAAAATCGGAGCCTGGAAAAAAATCCACGAGACCACGGGGAGACAGAGACGCAAACTCTAAATATACAGCAGCAGGCGTCAGGGTCATCATCGAACCCACGGCCTCCTGTATAAAAGGTGAGATAGTTAACATCTCATCAGAGTTCATGGTCTGAAATCCGATCGCCAATGACTGCACCCACAGAAAAAAAAAAACCCCCATCCCATTAAACTCGGAGCCGCACTTAATTTGGCGGAAAAAAAATTTCCAGCTCCCGAGGATTAAATATTTAAATCGGTTCCACCTTCACGCGGGCACGGGTTGTGGGAAAGTGCTGGGCCCCACCCCTCGCTACCGCCCCCGCGCTACCGCCCCCCGCGCTCTGTGAAGCTAGTCACTTGAAGGTAGCTGATTGATATCTGCTTCCGTGGGCCGTTGTCCCGCCGCTCCGCCGCTAATGAACGCTTTGTTCCACGAGAGCGACGTCGTGACCACATTGGGGACAATATCGGAATCAAAATGTTTATAACTGCAGGAGAAATCCGATGAGCTGCAAAGCTCTTTTTCACATGTCCAGTTGGGGCGGGTCAGAACGTGACAACAAACAACACAACAAAAACACGATAGGAGTGCAAAGTATCGGAAAGGAAAACAAATCACTTAACAAAAATAAAAACACATTTTTTTCTTTCACGTGACCAAGCAAAGCCCTCCAAGCTATTAGCTCGTTTTTCAGAAACCACCCTGGCCACAACTGATAGCTCAACCACGTGGCTCATCATGTGGACATTTTCAGCAGCAAAATCATCCGAACGCACGTTTCTAAATGTTGTCGTCCAGGGAACGGCGGCGAGACGGGCGTGCTCGTGCACTCCGTGGGGCAGGGCGGACGCACCTTCAAAGCGCGCATTTCACTCGTCTCCTGGACGTGTGTGAAAAAGTGCTTCATAGCTCACCCGGATTGCTGCAGTATAAACATTCGTATTCTGAAGACAGGTGCTGTGGGTGTGCGCTCCCCCCAAATCTCCACTTCATCCCTCGTCTTCCACCCATACCCGCCCCCCCAGTCTCTCTCGCATGTCTCTCTCTCTCTCTCTCGTGCTGTCCGCATGGGAACCGAGTCTTACAATTACCCTCTTGGGCAGCCGCCGCTCTGCCGATTCCCCCCCTCTATTTCGGCGCCGCCCCCCCCCCCTCCACGACGGCGCCTCTGAAGGGGCATCTCGTATCAATCGAGGAGGAGGAAACACTCTGCTCCGGGCCCCCTAATGGAGTGTGCAGCGACACGCGTGCCTCCCCACCCCCCCTACCCCCCGCTTGCTTGTGCTCGACCTCACGCACGCGTGACCTCACACGTGCAAGGATACCACTTGGCCACAACCTCGCTCTCGTACATGGCCGCGCAACGAATTACATGGGGTCCTCGCATGCGCGACCTCACACACACACACACACGCGTGCGCGCGCATTCGTTCTCGTACACACGACGTCACACACACATGCAACCACACAATGGATTGCATGCGGCCCTCACAAACATGCAACCTCATGCACGTGCACATACACGACCTCACACACAGGCACATACACTCAAAGTCGACCCCTCTTATACACATATATACACACACACATGCTCAAACACGACCACGCTGGCTTATAAGCAGCAGCCTCCCGCAGGCACACGCGACTTCACACACAAAGATCCCCAGTATATCCTGAACAGATTGTTGGGGCAAGTGCTGTTAGCGAACACCTGTGAGGGATGGCATGGCCAGCACCACGCCCGGCCGCCTTTGTCTCCCCAGTGGGGATATTTACACACCGCACCAGGTACTCATTTGAGGCTATGTCGACCTAGGGGAGGCCCAGAACCGGTTCAGATAATCGTCACTGGTGTTGGCCGTGAGCGGGAATCCAACTCGGGTCACCGGGTTCCTAGCGCAGCGGGCTAACCACCACCGCTCCCCACATACACACACGACCTCACATACACACGATTGTGCACACACACACACTCACCCTCCACCTTGCTTTTACACACACACATGCTTAAATAAAACCCATAAGGCTTACACATGACCTCACACACGCACCACACTCTCACACACACGCACCAGATTCTCTCACACACACATGCACCAGATTATCTTAGACACACATGCACCACATTCTCTAACACACGCACCATTCTCTCACACATACACACACGCACCACATTCTCTCACACACACACGCACCACATCCTCTCACACATACACACACGCACATTATCTCACGCACGCACCAAATTCTCTTCACACACATACGCACCACATTATCTCGCACACACGCACCACATTCTCTCACACACACAAGCACTCTTCAAACACTCACACGCATCCCAGACACACGACCTCACACGCACACTTACACAGCTCAATAAAAACAACCGCACTTCGCCGCTAAGTGGCGGTGACGTCACCACGGCACCAGGCTGGGTGCACTCGGAGGCCACCTGAAGCATCGAAGGCTCGCCGCTGGCAGGAGATGACGGGGACAGACCCGGGTGCCATGGGTTGACCGACTGAGATGACTGGCAGATGAACCACCTGCGCTTCCCCACTGTGCCAACTCGCTGCGTCACAGCAGCCCGGCGCTCCGCTTGTTGTTGTTAGCGTCACTCCCCCGCCCCAACAGACTGTAGGGGCAAGTGCTGCTAGCGAGTCGCACCTATGAAGGCTACCGGCACGGCACACGAGGGGGTGGGTGTGCCTGCACCAGGCGCGGCCGCCTTTGTCTTCCTCGTGGGGATATTTACACACCGCACCAGGTACTCATTTTGAGGCCGAGTCGACCTAGGGGAGACTCCAAGACTGGTTCAGATAATCGTCACCGGTGTTGGCCGTGAGCGGGAATCGAACTCTGGTCGCCGGGTTCGTAAGCGCAGCGCGTCGACCGCTCCACCACCGCTCCCCCGCCATCAGACACGCGCACGCACTCGAGGACCGTCGCCTGAAACGTCACCCTCACGACATGCTGCGTTTCGTTCCGTTAGAAATCTGTGGTAGCGGCGAACGTGGTGGTTGTATTTTTTTTCTTCTTTCCGCTAGCGCAGCCCCATAATTTTTTTTAAATTAATGTTAAGAAGGCGCGCTCGGACGCACGCACTCGCATATAATCCTTTGCACACAAATGACCTTGTACACTCGGGACACCAAGCACACGCGCGCGCGCACACACAGACACACGCATGCACACACACACAGACACACGCACACACACGCACGTGCCTACACACACATGCACGCGCAAGAGCAAACGCAGAAATCTCTTTCACACAGGCTTAGGCATGCGCATGCACGCGCGCTCGCTTGCACCCTCCTCTCTCTCTCTCACCCACACCGTCTTTCTCTCACATTGTAAGTCGCTCACACGCACGCGCACGCGCGCGCGCACACACACACAGTGCCTCAATCACACTCGGTGACATGCGCACAATCACGCCTCGGCTCGCTCTCAAATCGCTCGCACATCGTCGCGCTCCCATTCTCTCGCGGGCGCACGGTGGCGACGTACCTCCCCCCTCGCTGCAATTACGCGGAATTAACTCTCGCGGCGACAATTACCGCCTCTCCCTTCGGCGCGCGGCGGCCAACTGGACAGCGGCCCCACGCGGCGACGGCGCCACGCACGTGCGTCCGCTGCGCCGGCTTTGTGACGACATCGATCAACGCCCCCCACCCACCCCATTCTCGGAACCTCCCCAACACCCACCCCACCCCCTTCAACCTCCCAACCCCCCCCCCCACCACCACTCCACAACAAGCCCCCCACCCCCCACCTCTCGATTGCACAATGGCGCAGCTGCGTGTGCACAATGCATCACTCCAGTCCGGAGCGGCTTGTTAGGCACGCACTACTGGATGGATGCGCGTTTACCTTGGGGGGGGGGGGGGGTAGCGACGTGACACAAACTCTAATTACCCAGAGGAGTGTGAGCGATGGCCGCTAAAGCGATGCTTTAGCGCACCCACCCCGGAGCCAGAGCCCTAGTCCCCCCCCCCACCCCCCTCTCACGCCTAGCCCCCACCCCACCAACATTCAACCTCCACCCTACGGCGCAGCCAAATCTGTTACCGGGCCGACGGCGATTGCCAATTACAGCGTAACTTGACACGGGGCCCGGAGACCACGTCCAATCACAACGCAACAGAGCGGTGCTCATGGCAAAAAGGGGGGGGGGGGGGGAAGGAACAGAGGCCCTCTGGATTTCCCCCCTGCCCTCCCTCTCCACGCCAGTCCATGCACCCCCCCCCCCGCCCCTGACCATCCGAATCAATCCCGACCCAATCGGTTCAGGTGAAATCAATGAACGTTTAGGCACGAGGGGGGGGGGGGGGGGGACGGTGGTGTGCGTGTGCCGGGAGTGGTGCACACCTGCGGCGTTGGGGGTGAAGACCATGAGGTTGTCGGGGGCTGCCCGCTCCTCCGTCACCTGGGGCGTCAACAGGTTTGCTGGCAAGGCCTGCGCAAAACACACGCGGCACACACACACGCGGCACACACACGCGCGTGTCACAAGCGCGTGGACGGGGGTTGGTGTGCAACCCACGCACAGAGACAACGGGACGAACGCAAGGCACACGCGCCACGACGACAACAACAACAGCCACCGACGTCGCCACTGCGCACTTTTGAGGTCCACGGCAGGTGTCGAATACTCGTTGGCAGAGAGGTCACGGGGAGGACCAAGGAATGTGCCCGGGCTGACTGGTGGGATAACTGGCAGATGCGCCACCTGTGCTTCCCCGCTGTGCTGACTTGCTGCGTTTGTGACGCTCCTCCGCCAACGTTTGAACAGCGCGCGCGCGCACACACACAGAAAGGCGTGCGTTTCACACATCACACACACACGTGTGTGTGTGACGCACACGTCACGCACATGCCGGGCGTCCTCCCACGCATGTATCACGCGCGTCAATCGCTTCACAAACCCGGCCAGGCATGCGCCACACATCATACGGCACAAAAACCACACGGCGCACACACACACATACACACACACACATACACAGTACACACACACACACACACTCTCCATACACAGTACACACACACACTCTCCATACACAGTACACACGCACATCACAGGACGTGCGCGCACACACACATTACACAAAGATGAAGATCCCCCATATGGCCTTAACAGAATTTTGGGTCAAGTGCTGTTAAACGAGCACCTATGAAGGTCGGCACGGTACACATTGGGGGTGGGTGGCCAGCATCACGCCCGACCGCCTTTGTCTCCCCAGTGGCGATGTTTACACACCACACCAGGTACTAGTCCGGAGGCTGAGTCGATCTCAGGGACGCCCAGGACCGGTTCTAATATTCGTCACTGGTGTTGGCCGTGAGCAGGAATCGAACTCTGGTCTCCGGGTTCGGAGCGCAGCGTGCTAACCGCTACACTACCGCTCCCCACACAGACAGCACACACTCTCATCACACACACACACACACTACAACCACGCACATTACATACACACCCCACACAATTGCGCGGAGCGCATTACACACACTGCATACACAATAATCACACCACAGACAAGTGCATTACGATACACACAGACATTACACGGCATACTAAGACAAAAATCACCCTCCCCCGCCCCATCACGCAAACTCTTGAGGCCAGTACTGTGAGCGAGCACCTATTAAGGCCAGGCCCGGCACGGCGCCACGATGGGGTGGTGTGGGCCAGCACCACCCAGTGGTCAAGTCGCCTTCTTGTCTCAGCAGTGCTGACGTTGACACACCGCCGCACCAGGTACTCGTTTGAGGCCCAGTCGACCGAAGGGGATGTGGGGGGCCCAGGATCGGATCGGATCACTCGCTCAACACGCCACACTTGGCGCAAGCGTGCACACTCTGCGCCGCGCGGCCGTGCGATTCTCTCCCGCCCTCCCTCTCGCGGTTTTCCCGAATCGTCGCAATTCGGGGCCCGCAATTCACAAATGAATACATTTGTTGGTCTCGTTGGTCACGCTTCTTGTCGGCAGCTTTAGTTGCTCCATTAGTCGGAATGGAGCATTAGCATAGTCATTTGCATGTGTGTTCTCATGGATTTAACGAAAACCGATTCTCGCACGCGCAATTTGATTCGACGCACGGTTACGTCAATGACATTGCAAAGACATAAACAAAGATCACCCCCTATAGCCTGTAACAGACTGGTGGGGCAAGTGCTGTTAGCGAGCAGCTATGAAGGCTGGCACGGCACACACGACGGGGTGGGTGGCCAACACCACGCCCGGCCGCCTTCGTCTCCCTAGTGGCGATGTTTACACACCGCACCAGGTACCCATTTGAGGCCGAGTCGATCTAGGGGAGGCCCAGGACCGGTTCAGATACTCATCACTGGTGTTGGCCCTGAGCGGGAATCCAACTCGGGTCGCCGAATTCGTAGCGGAGCGCGCGGACCGCTGCACTACCGCTCCCCAACACATACAGAGAGACCATACACACACTGCACACGCATACACACCACACACAGCACATCACACATACATACTTGCACACACAAATTTAACTTGGCATGTCACTGGCATGTAACGCTTGCAAATGAGACTCGCCTGGCCTCTTGAGCTCTCACCCGATTAAACAACGAAAAAACGACAAATACATTTCACATTACACGTGGAACACAACGCACGTCAGCACACAAGGTTATTTAATTTTAGTGTGTCTTTCTCCTAATTTTCAAGCTTGCGTGCCGTGCCACGTCGTCATCTTACTTGCGCAGCAGCAACACGTTGCCGTCCACTCATTGATATGCTAATTTTCTCTGCCCCCTCCCTCTCTCCGTCCCCGCCCCCCCTCCCTATATTTAAGGGACCGTCACAGAAACGACCCCTCTCTCTGTGCCGATATGTGTCCTCTCTCTGTGTGTCCTTGTGATGTCTGTCTGCTTGCATGTCTGTCTATAGTTTTCTAGTTAGATTTTTGTTGCTATTTCTCTTATGCCTGATGATGATTGCTTGTGTTGCAATCGAAACGTCGCTATTATTTCAATTCATTATTTTATCTTTAGACGTGACTTAACCGAAAGAACCAAATAATAATTCCTGCAGTCACGAAAGCTCCAAAAAATTAAGATTCATGCACATCTTACATTCGGACATGCGTGCCCCACTCAGGCACATCTGCACATACACCCACGCAGCCTCAAGCGCCAAACATCTGCACTTGCAACCAAAGACAAAGAGCCCCCGTATAGCCTCAGTGCTGTTGGTGAGCACCTATGTAGGCCGGCACGGCACACGATCGGGTGGGTGGGTGGTCAGCACTACGGCTGGCCACCTTTGTCTCCCCAGTGGCGATGTTTACACATCGCACCAGGTACTCATTTAAGGCTGCTTTGGACCTAGGGGATGCCCAGCACCGGTTCAGATAATCGTCAATTGTGTACACACAAACACAAACGCACCCACATTGCGCACACACATGAACACACACACACCCGCTCTCCAATACATCCACACACTTAGGTACCCACCGCACACACCTCCCGTTGCTCACACAAACGAACGCACGCTAACGAGCAAGACGTGCGCATGGGCACACGGCGCATCCCCGCGGACGTGGTCACGCTGACAGCAGCAGAGGAACAGATCATCGAGATGAAAGGAGTCACTCTGGTGGATTCGTGCAATCGGCACAAAAAAAAAGTCACACCACAAGGCGCGAGCGAGCGTACGTCAAGCTGGAGGAAGCAATTAGGGCGACTCGCGCGGATACACGAGCAGGAGAGCAACGGGACGTGAGCTGCTGCTGCTGCTGCCCATGCGCCAACGGGCAGCAGCAGCAGCTGCTGCTGCTTCCCACCACCACCCCCCCCCCCCCTTGCCCACCATCCCAACAGCCAACCATCCCTGCCTCTCTACCCCCCCCATTACCCCAACACCCCACCATCCCCAACTCTCTACCCCCCCACCACCCCACCATCCCCGCCTCTCTACCCCCCCACCACCCCATCACCCCACCTCTCTACCACCCAATCACCCCAACACCCCCCCACCACCCCACCATCCCCGCCTCTCTACCCCCCCCACCACCCCACCATCACCACCTCTCTACCCCCCACCATCCCCGCCTCGCTACCCCCCCCCCCCACCACCCCACCATCCCTGCCTCTCTACCCCCCCATCACCCCACCTCTCTACCACCCAATCACCCCAACACCCCACCATCCCCGCCTGTATACCACCCCACCACCCTACCATCCCCGCCTCTCTACCCCCCCATCACCCCACCTCTCTACCACCCAATCACCCCAACACCCCACCATCCCCGCCTGTATACCACCCCACCACCCTACCATCCCCGCCTCTCTACCACCCCATCCCCCCATCTCTCTACCACCCAATCACCCCAACACCCCACTATCCCCGCCTCTCTACCACCCCATCACCCCAACACCCCACCATCCCCGCCTCTCTACCACCCCATCACCCCAACACCCCACCATCCCCGCCTGTCTACCCCATCACCCCACCATCACCACCTCTCTACCCCCCACCATCCCCGCCTCGCTACCCCCCCCCCCACCACCCCTGCCTCTCTACCCCCCACCACCCCAACACCCCACCATCCCTGCTTGTCTACCCCCCACCACCCCATCACCCCACCATCCCCGCCTCTCTACCACCCAATCACCCCACCATCCTCACGCCTGTCTACCCCCCCCACCATCCTCACGCCTGTCTACCCCCCCACCATCCTCACGCCTGTCTACCTCCCCACCATCCCCGCCTGTCTACCTCCCCACCATCCTCACGCCTGTCTACCCCCCCACCATCCTCACGCCTGTCTACCCCCCCACCATCCTCACGCGTGTCTACCTCCCCACCATCCTCACGCCTGTCTACCCCCCCACCATCCTCACGCCTGTCTACCTCCCCACCATCCTCACGCCTGTCTACCCCCCCACCATCCTCACGCCTGTCTACCTCCCCACCATCCTCACGCCTGTCTACCCCCCCACCATCCTCACGCCTGTCTACCTCCCCACCATCCTCACGCCTGTCTACCTCCCCACCATCCTCACGCCTGTCTACCTCCCCACCATCCTCACGCCTGTCTACCACCCCACCATCCTCACGCCTGTCTACCTCCCCACCATCCTCACGCCTGTCTACCCCCCCACCATCCTCACGCCTGTCTACCTCCACACCATCCTCACGCCTGTCTACCCCCCCACCATCCTCACGCCTGTCTACCTCCCCACCATCCTCACGCCTGTCTACCTCCCCACCATCCTCACGCCTGTCTACCTCCCCACCATCCTCACGCCTGTCTACCACCCCACCATCCTCACGCCTGTCTACCCCCCCACCATCCTCACGCCTCTCTACCCCCCCACCACCCCATCACCCCACCTCTCTACCACCCAATCACCCCAACACCCCACCACCACCCCACCATCCCCGCCTCTCTACCCTCCCACCACCCCAACACCCCACCATCACCACCTCTCTACCCCCCACCATCCCCGCCTCGCTACCCCCCCCCCCCACCACCCCACCATCCCTGCCTCTCTACCCCCCCATCACCCCACCTCTCTACCACCCAATCACCCCAACACCCCACCATCCCCGCCTGTATACCACCCCACCACCCTACCATCCCCGCCTCTCTACCACCCCATCCCCCCATCTCTCTACCACCCAATCACCCCAACACCCCACTATCCCCGCCTCTCTACCACCCCATCACCCCAACATCCCACCATCCCCGCCTCTCTACCACCCCATCACCCCAACACCCCACCATCCCCGCCTGTCTACCCCCCCACCACCCCATCACCCCACCATCACCACCTCTCTACCCCCCACCATCCCCGCCTCGCTACCCCCCCCCCCCACCACCCCTGCCTCTCTACCCCCCACCACCCCAACACCCCCACCATCCCTGCTTGTCTACCCCCCACCACCCCATCACCCCACCATCCCCGCCTCTCTACCACCCAATCACCCCACCACCCTCACGCCTGTCTACCCCCCCACCATCCTCACGCCTGTCTACCCCCCCCACCATCCTCACGCCTGTCTACCTCCCCACCATCCCCGCCTGTCTAACTCCCCACCATCCTCACGCCTGTCTACCCCCCCACCATCCTCACGCCTGTCTACCCCCCCCACCATCCTCACGCGTGTCTACCTCCCCACCATCCTCACGCCTGTCTACCCCCCCACCATCCTCACGCCTGTCTACCTCCCCACCATCCTCACGCCTGTCTACCCCCCCACCATCCTCACGCCTGTCTACCTCCCCACCATCCTCACGCCTGTCTACCTCCCCACCATCCTCACGCCTGTCTACCTCCCCACCATCCTCACGCCTGTCTACCTCCCCACCATCCTCACGCCTGTCTACCACCCACCCATCCTCACGCCTGTCTACCTCCCCACCATCCTCACGCCTGTCTACCCCCCCCACCATCCTCACGCCTGTCTACCTCCCCACCATCCTCACGCCTGTCTACCCCCCCACCATCCTCACGCCTGTCTACCTCCCCACCATCCTCACGCCTGTCTACCTCCCCACCATCCTTACGCCTGTCTACCTCCCCACCATCCTCACGCCTATCTACCCCCCCACCATCCTCACGCCTGTCTACCCCCCCACCATCCTCACGCCTGTCTACCCCCCCCACCATCCTCACGCCTGTCTACCTCCCCACCATCCTCACGCCTGTCTACCCCCCACCATCCTCACGCCTGTCTACCTCCCCCACCATCCTCACGCCTGTCTACCCCCCCCACCATCCTCACGCCTGTCTACCCCCCCACCATCCTCACGCCTGTCTACCCCCCCACCATCCTCACGCCTGTCTACCCCCCCACCATCCTCACGCCTGTCTACCCCCCCACCATCCTCACGCCTGTCTACCTCCCCACCATCCTCACGCCTGCCTACCTCCCCACCATCCTCACGCCTGTCTACCTCCCCACCATCCTCACGCCTGTCTACCTCCCCACCATCCTCACGCCTGTCTACCTCCCCACCATCCTCACGCCTGTCTACCTCCCCACCATCCTCACGCCTGTCTACCTCCCCACCATCCTCACGCCTGTCTACCTCCCCACCATCCTCACGCCTGTCTACCCCCCCACCATCCTCACGCCTGTCTACCTCCCCACCATCCTCACGCCTGTCTACCTCCCAACCATCCTCACGCCTGTCTACCCTCCCCACCATCCTCACGCCTGTCTACCTCCCCACCATCCTCACGCCTGTCTACCTCCCCACCATCCTCACGCCTGTCTTCCCCCCCACCCATCCTCACGCCTGTCTACCTCCCCACCATCCTCACGCCTGTCTACCTCCCCACCATCCTCACGCCTGTCTACCTCCCCACCATCCTCACGCCTGTCTACCTCCCCACCATCCTCACGCCTGTCTACCTCCCACCATCCTCACGCCTGTCTACCTCCCCACCATCCTCACGCCTGTCTACCTCCCCACCATCCTCACGCCTGTCTACCCCCCCACCATCCTCACGCCTGTCTACCCCCCACCATCCTCACGCCTGTCTACCTCCCCACCATCCTCACGCCTGTCTACCCCCCCACCATCCTCACGCCTGTCTACCCCCCCACCATCCTCACGCCTGTCTACCTCCCCACCATCCTCACGCCTGTCTACCTCCCCACCATCCTCACGCCTGTCTACCCCCCCACCATCCTCACGCCTGTCTACCTCCCCCACCATCCTCACGCCTGTCTACCTCCCCCACCATCCTCACGCCTGTCTACCTCCCCACCATCCTCACGCCTGTCTACCTCCCCACCATCCTCACGCCTGTCTACCTCCCCACCATCCTCACGCCTGTCTACCTCCCCACCATCCTCACGCCTGTCTACCCCCCCACCATCCTCACGCCTGTCTACCCCCCCACCATCCTCACGCCTGTCTACCTCCCCACCATCCTCACGCCTGTCTACCTCCCCACCATCCTCACGCCTGTCTACCCCCCCACCATCCTCACGCCTGTCTACCTCCCCACCATCCTCACGCCTGTCTACCTCCCCACCATCCTCACGCCTGTCTACCTCCCCACCATCCTCACGCCTGTCTACCTCCCCACCATCCTCACGCCTGTCTACCTCCCCACCATCCTCACGCCTGTCTACCCTCCCCACCATCCTCACGCCTGTCTACCTCCCCACCATCCTCACGCCTGTCTACCTCCCCACCATCCTCACGCCTGTCTACCCCCCCACCATCCTCACGCCTGTCTACCTCCCCACCATCCTCACGCCTGTCTACCTCCCCACCATCCTCACGCCTGTCTACCTCCCCACCATCCTCACGCCTGTCTACCTCCCCACCATCCTCACGCCTGTCTACCTCCCCACCATCCTCACGCCTGTCTACCCCCCCACCATCCTCACGCCTGTCTACCTCCCCACCATCCTCACGCCTGTCTACCTCCCCACCATCCTCACGCCTGTCTACCTCCCCACCATCCTCACGCCTGTCTACCTCCCCACCATCCTCACGCCTGTCTACCTCCCCACCATCCTCACGCCTGTCTACCTCCCCACCACCTCCTCACGCCTGTCTACCTCCCCACCATCCTCACGCCTGTCTACCTCCCCACCATCCTCACGCCTGTCTACCTCCCCACCATCCTCACGCCTGACTACCTCCCCACCATCCTCACGCCTGTCTACCTCCCCCACCATCCTCACGCCTGTCTACCTCCCCACCATCCTCACGCCTGTCTACCTCCCCACCATCCTCACGCCTGTCTACCCCCCACCATCCTCACGCCTGTCTACCTCCCCACCATCCTCACGCCTGTCTACCTCCCCACCATCCTCACGCCTGTCTACCCTCCCCACCATCCTCACGCCTGTCTACCTCCCCACCATCCTCACGCCTGTCTACCCCCCCACCATCCTCACGCCTGTCTACCCCCCCACCATCCTCACGCCTGTCTACCCCCCCACCATCCTCACGCCTGTCTACCTCCCCCACCATCCTCACGCCTGTCTACCTCCCCACCATCCTCACGCCTGTCTACCCCCCCACCATCCTCACGCCTGTCTACCCCCCCACCATCCTCACGCCTGTCTACCTCCCCACCATCCTCACGCCTGTCTACCCCCCCACCATCCTCACGCCTGTCTACCTCCCCACCATCCTCACGCCTGTCTACCCCCCCACCATCCTCACGCCTGTCTACCCCCCCACCATCCTCACGCCTGTCTACCCCCCCACCATCCTCACGCCTGTCTACCCCCCCACCATCCTCACGCCTGTCTACCTCCCCACCATCCTCACGCCTGTCTACCTCCCCACCATCCTCACGCCTGTCTACCTCCCCACCATCCTCACGCCTGTCTACCTCCCCACCATCCTCACGCCTGTCTACCCCCCCACCATCCTCACGCCTGTCTACCCGCCCCCACCATCCTCACGCCTGTCTACCCCCCCACCATCCTCACGCCTGTCTACCTCACCACCATCCTCACGCATGTCTACCTCCCCACCATCCTCACGCCTGTCTACCCCCCCACCATCCTCACGCCTGTCTACCCCCCCACCATCCTCACGCCTGTCTACCTCCCCACCATCCTCACGCCTGTCTACCTCCCCACCATCCTCACGCCTGTCTACCTCCCCACCATCCTCACGCCTGTCTACCTCCCCCACCATCCTCACGCCTGTCTACCTCCCCACCATCCTCACGCCTGTCTACCTCCCCACCATCCTCACGCCTGTCTACCTCCCCACCATCCTCACGCCTGTCTACCTCCCCACCATCCTCACGCCTGTCTACCCTCCCCCACCATCCTCACGCCTGTCTACCTCCCCCACCATCCTCACGCCTGTCTACCCCCCCCACCATCCTCACGCCTGTCTACCTCCCCACCATCCTCACGCCTGTCTACCCCCCCACCATCCTCACGCCTGTCTACCTCCCCACCATCCTCACGCCTGTCTACCCCCCCACCATCCTCACGCCTGTCTACCTCCCCACCATCCTCACGCCTGTCTACCTCCCCACCATCCTCACGCCTGTCTACCTCCCCCACCATCCTCACGCCTGTCTACCCCCCCACCATCCTCACGCCTGTCTACCCCCCCACCATCCTCACGCCTGTCTACCTCCCCACCATCCTCACGCCTGTCTACCTCCCCACCATCCTCACGCCTGTCTACCCCCCCACCATCCTCACGCCTGTCTACCCCCCCACCATCCTCACGCCTGTCTACCCCCCCACATCCTCACGCCTGTCTACCCCCCCCACCATCCCTGCCTGTCTACCTCCCCACCATCCTCACGCCTGTCTACCTCCCCACCATCCTCACGCCTGTCTACCCCCCCACCATCCTCACGCCTGTCTACCCCCCCACCATCCTCACGCCTGTCTACCCCCCCACCATCCTCACGCCTGTCTACCCCCCACCATCCTCACGCCTGTCTACCCCCCCACCATCCTCACGCCTGTCTACCCCCCCACCATCCTCACGCCTGTCTACCCCCCCCACCATCCTCACGCCTGTCTACCCCCCCACCATCCTCACGCCTGTCTACCCCCCCACCATCCTCACGCCTGTCTACCTCCCCACCATCCTCACGCCTGTCTACCTCCCCACCATCCTCACGCCTGTCTACCCCCCCACCATCCTCACGCCTGTCTACCTCCCCACCATCCTCACGCCTGTCTACCCCCCCACCATCCTCACGCCTGTCTACCCTCCCCACCATCCTCACGCCTGTCTACCCCCCCCCACCATCCTCACGCCTGTCTACCTCCCCACCATCCTCACGCCTGTCTACCTCCCCCACCATCCTCACGCCTGTCTACCCCCCCCACCATCCTCACGCCTGTCTACCTCCCACCATCCTCACGCCTGTCTACCCCCCCACCATCCTCACGCCTGTCTACCTCCCCACCATCCTCACGCCTGTCTACCTCCCCACCATCCTCACGCCTGTCTACCTCCCCACCATCCTCACGCCTGTCTACCTCCCCACCATCCTCACGCCTGTCTACCCCCCCACCATCCTCACGCCTGTCTACCTCCCCACCATCCTCACGCCTGTCTACCTCCCCACCATCCTCACGCCTGTCTACCCCCCCACCATCCTCACGCCTGTCTACCTCCCCACCATCCTCACGCCTGTCTACCTCCCCACCATCCTCACGCCTGTCTACCTCCCCCACCATCCTCACGCCTGTCTACCCTCCCCACCATCCTCACGCCTGTCTACCTCCCCACCATCCTCACGCCTGTCTACCTCCCCACCATCCTCACGCCTGTCTACCTCCCCCACCATCCTCACGCCTGTCTACCTCCCCACCATCCTCACGCCTGTCTACCTCCCCACCATCCTCACGCCTGTCTACCTCCCCACCATCCTCACGCCTGTCTACCTCCCCCACCATCCTCACGCCTGTCTACCCCCCCACCATCCTCACGCCTGTCTACCTCCCCACCATCCTCACGCCTGTCTACCTCCCCACCATCCTCACGCCTGTCTACCCCCCCACCATCCTCACGCCTGTCTACCTCCCCACCATCCTCACGCCTGTCTACCTCCCCACCATCCTCACGCCTGTCTACCTCCCCACCATCCTCACGCCTGTCTACCCCCCACCATCCTCACGCCTGTCTACCTCCCCACCATCCTCACGCCTGTCTACCCCCCCACCATCCTCACGCCTGTCTACCTCCCCACCATCCTCACGCCTGTCTACCTCCCCACCATCCTCACGCCTGTCTACCCCCCCACCATCCTCACGCCTGTCTACCTCCCCACCATCCTCACGCCTGTCTACCTCCCCACCATCCTCACGCCTGTCTACCTCCCCACCATCCTCACGCCTGTCTACCTCCCCACCATCCTCACGCCTGTCTACCTCCCCACCATCCTCACGCCTGTCTACCCCCCCACCATCCTCACGCCTGTCTACCTCCCCACCATCCTCACGCCTGTCTACCTCCCCACCATCCTCACGCCTGTCTACCTCCCCACCATCCTCACGCCTGTCTACCTCCCCACCATCCTCACGCCTGTCTACCTCCCCCACCATCCTCACGCCTGTCTACCTCCCCACCATCCTCACGCCTGTCTACCTCCCCACCATCCTCACGCCTGTCTACCTCCCCACCATCCTCACGCCTGTCTACCTCCCCACCATCCTCACGCCTGTCTACCTCCCCCACCATCCTCACGCCTGTCTACCTCCCCACCATCCTCACGCCTGTCTACCTCCCCACCATCCTCACGCCTGTCTACCTCCCCACCATCCTCACGCCTGTCTACCCCCCCACCATCCTCACGCCTGTCTACCTCCCCACCATCCTCACGCCTGTCTACCTCCCCACCATCCTCACGCCTGTCTACCTCCCCACCATCTCACGCCTGTCTACCTCCCCACCATCCTCACGCCTGTCTACCCCCCCACCATCCTCACGCCTGTCTACCCCCCCACCATCCTCACGCCTGTCTACCCCCCCACCATCCTCACGCCTGTCTACCTCCCCACCATCCTCACGCCTGTCTACCTCCCCACCATCCTCACGCCTGTCTACCCCCCCACCATCCTCACGCCTGTCTACCCCCCCACCATCCTCACGCCTGTCTACCTCCCCACCATCCTCACGCCTGTCTACCTCCCCCACCATCCTCACGCCTGTCTACCTCCCCACCATCCTCACGCCTGTCTACCCCCCCACCATCCTCACGCCTGTCTACCTCCCCCACCATCCTCACGCCTGTCTACCCCCCCACCATCCTCACGCCTGTCTACCCCCCCACCATCCTCACGCCTGTCTACCTCCCCACCATCCTCACGCCTGTCTACCTCCCCACCATCCTCACGCCTGTCTACCTCCCCCACCATCCTCACGCCTGTCTACCTCCCCCCACCATCCTCACGCCTGTCTACCCCCCCACCATCCTCACGCCTGTCTACCCCCCCCACCATCCTCACGCCTGTCTACCTCCCCCACCATCCTCACGCCTGTCTACCCCCCCACCATCCTCACGCCTGTCTACCTCCCCACCATCCTCACGCCTGTCTACCTCCCCACCATCCTCACGCCTGTCTACCTCCCCACCATCCTCACGCCTGTCTACCCTCCCCACCATCCTCACGCCTGTCTACCTCCCCCACCATCCTCACGCCTGTCTACCTCCCCACCATCCTCACGCCTGTCTACCTCCCCACCATCCTCACGCCTGTCTACCTCCCCACCATCCTCACGCCTGTCTACCTCCCCACCATCCTCACGCCTGTCTACCTCCCCACCATCCTCACGCCTGTCTACCTCCCCACCATCCTCACGCCTGTCTACCTCCCCACCATCCTCACGCCTGTCTACCTCCCCACCATCCTCACGCCTGTCTACCCCCCCACCATCCTCACGCCTGTCTACCTCCCCACCATCCTCACGCCTGTCTACCCCCCCACCATCCTCACGCCTGTCTACCTCCCCACCATCCTCACGCCTGTCTACCCCCCCACCATCCTCACGCCTGTCTACCTCCCCACCATCCTCACGCCTGTCTACCTCCCCACCATCCTCACGCCTGTCTACCCCCCCACCATCCTCACGCCTGTCTACCCCCCACCATCCTCACGCCTGTCTACCCCCCCACCATCCTCACGCCTGTCTACCTCCCCACCATCCTCACGCCTGTCTACCTCCCCACCATCCTCACGCCTGTCTACCCCCCCCACCATCCTCACGCCTGTCTACCTCCCCCACCATCCTCACGCCTGTCTACCCCCCCACCATCCTCACGCCTGTCTACCCCCCCACCATCCTCACGCCTGTCTACCTCCCCACCATCCTCACGCCTGTCTACCCCCCCACCATCCTCACGCCTGTCTACCCCCCCACCATCCTCACGCCTGTCTACCTCCCCCACCATCCTCACGCCTGTCTACCCCCCCACCATCCTCACGCCTGTCTACCCCCCCCACCATCCTCACGCCTGTCTACCCCCCCACCATCCTCACGCCTGTCTACCCCCCCACCATCCTCACGCCTGTCTACCCCCCCACCATCCTCACGCCTGTCTACCCCCCCACCATCCTCACGCCTGTCTACCCCCCCACCATCCTCACGCCTGTCTACCTCCCCCACCATCCTCACGCCTGTCTACCCCCCCACCATCCTCACGCCTGTCTACCCCCCCCACCATCCTCACGCCTGTCTACCTCCCCCACCATCCTCACGCCTGTCTACCCCCCCACCATCCTCACGCCTGTCTACCTCCCCACCATCCTCACGCCTGTCTACCCCCCCACCATCCTCACGCCTGTCTACCTCCCCACCATCCTCACGCCTGTCTACCCGCCCCACCATCCTCACGCCTGTCTACCCCCCCACCATCCTCACGCCTGTCTACCCCCCCACCATCCTCACGCCTGTCTACCCCCCCCACCATCCTCACGCCTGTCTACCTCCCCACCATCCTCACGCCTGTCTACCCCCCACCATCCTCACGCCTGTCTACCCCCCACCATCCTCACGCCTGTCTACCCCCCCACCATCCTCACGCCTGTCTACCCCCCCACCATCCTCACGCCTGTCTACCTCCCCACCATCCTCACGCCTGTCTACCCCCCCACCATCCTCACGCCTGTCTACCCCCCCCACCATCCTCACGCCTGTCTACCCCCCCCACCATCCTCACGCCTGTCTACCTCCCCACCATCCTCACGCCTGTCTACCTCCCCACCATCCTCACGCCTGTCTACCTCCCCCACCATCCTCACGCCTGTCTACCCCCCCACCATCCTCACGCGCCTGTCTACCGCCCCCACCATCCTCACGCCTGTCGCACGCCTGGCCCCCACCATCCTCACGCCTGTCTACC
>NC_136111.1:16687916-16724095 GCF_965212315.1 Lampetra planeri
CCCACCATCCTCACGCCTGTCTACCTCCCCCACCATCCTCACGCCTGTCTACCTCCCCACCATCCTCACGCCTGTCTACCCCCCCCACCATCCTCACGCCTGTCTACCTCCCCACCATCCTCACGCCTGTCTACCTCCCCACCATCCTCACGCCTGTCTACCCCCCCACCATCCTCACGCCTGTCTACCCCCCCACCATCCTCACGCCTGTCTACCTCCCCACCATCCTCACGCCTGTCTACCTCCCCCACCATCCTCACGCCTGTCTACCTCCCCACCATCCTCACGCCTGTCTACCTCCCCACCATCCTCACGCCTGTCTACCTCCCCACCATCCTCACGCCTGTCTACCTCCCCACCATCCTCACGCCTGTCTACCTCCCCACCATCCTCACGCCTGTCTACCTCCCCACCATCCTCACGCCTGTCTACCTCCCCACCATCCTCACGCCTGTCTACCCCCCACCATCCTCACGCCTGTCTACCTCCCCACCATCCTCACGCCTGTCTACCCTCCCCACCATCCTCACGCCTGTCTACCTCCCCACCATCCTCACGCCTGTCTACCTCCCCACCATCCTCACGCCTGTCTACTCCCCACCATCCTCACGCCTGTCTACCTCCCACCATCCTCACGCCTGTCTACCTCCCCACCATCCTCACGCCTGTCTACCTCCCCACCATCCTCACGCCTGTCTACCCCCCCACCATCCTCACGCCTGTCTACCTCCCCACCATCCTCACGCCTGTCTACCTCCCCACCATCCTCACGCCTGTCTACCTCCCCACCATCCTCACGCCTGTCTACCTCCCCACCATCCTCACGCCTGTCTACCTCCCCACCATCCTCACGCCTGTCTACCTCCCCACCATCCTCACGCCTGTCTACCTCCCCACCATCCTCACGCCTGTCTACCTCCCCACCATCCTCACGCCTGTCTACCTCCCCACCATCCTCACGCCTGTCTACCTCCCCACCATCCTCACGCCTGTCTACCTCCCCACCATCCTCACGCCTGTCTACCTCCCCACCATCCTCACGCCTGTCTACCTCCCCACCATCCTCACGCCTGTCTACCTCCCCACCATCCTCACGCCTGTCTACCTCCCCACCATCCTCACGCCTGTCTACCTCCCCACCATCCTCACGCCTGTCTACCTCCCCCACCATCCTCACGCCTGTCTACCTCCCCACCATCCTCACGCCTGTCTACCTCCCCACCATCCTCACGCCTGTCTACCCCCCACCATCCTCACGCCTGTCTACCCCCCCACCATCCTCACGCCTGTCTACCTCCCCACCATCCTCACGCCTGTCTACCTCCCCACCATCCTCACGCCTGTCTACCTCCCCACCATCCTCACGCCTGTCTACCCCCCACCATCCTCACGCCTGTCTACCTCCCCCACCATCCTCACGCCTGTCTACCTCCCCACCATCCTCACGCCTGTCTACCTCCCCACCATCCTCACGCCTGTCTACCTCCCCACCATCCTCACGCCTGTCTACCCCCCCACCATCCTCACGCCTGTCTACCCCCCCACCATCCTCACGCCTGTCTACCCCCACCAGTCCTCACGCCTGTCTACCTCCCACCATCCTCACGCCTGTCTACCTCCCCACCATCCTCACGCCTGTCTACCTCCCCCACCATCCCTCACGCCTGTCTACCCCCCCACCATCCTCACGCCTGTCTACCTCCCCCACCATCCTCACGCCTGTCTACCCCCCACCATCCTCACGCCTGTCTACCTCCCACCATCCTCACGCCTGTCTACCTCGCTCCCACCATCCTCACGCCTGTCTACCTCCCCACCATCCTCACGCCTGTCTACCTCCCCACCATCCTCACGCCTGTCTACCTCCCCACCATCCTCACGCCTGTCTACCTCCCCACCATCCTCACGCCTGTCTACCTCCCCACCATCCTCACGCCTGTCTACCTCCCCCACCATCCTCACGCCTGTCTACCTCCCCACCATCCTCACGCCTGTCTACCTCCCCACCATCCTCACGCCTGTCTACCCTCCCCACCATCCTCACGCCTGTCTACCCTCCCCACCATCCTCACGCCTGTCTACCTCCCCACCATCCTCACGCCTGTCTACCTCCCCCACCATCCTCACGCCTGTCTACCCCCCCACCATCCTCACGCCTGTCTACCTCCCCACCATCCTCACGCCTGTCTACCTCCCCACCATCTCACGCCTGTCTACCTCCCCACCATCCTCACGCCTGTCTACCTCCCCCACCATCCTCACGCCTGTCTACCTCCCCACCATCCTCACGCCTGTCTACCTCCCCCACCATCCTCACGCCTGTCTACCTCCCCACCATCCTCACGCCTGTCTACCCCCCCACCATCCTCACGCCTGTCTACCCCCCCACCATCCTCACGCCTGTCTACCTCCCCACCATCCTCACGCCTGTCTACCTCCCCACCATCCTCACGCCTGTCTACCCTCCCCACCATCCTCACGCCTGTCTACCCCCCCACCATCCTCACGCCTGTCTACCCCCCCATCATCCTCACGCCTGTCTACCCCCCCACCATCCCTCACGCCTGTCTACCTCCCCACCATCCTCACGCCTGTCTACCTCCCCACCATCCTCACGCCTGTCTACCCCCCCACCATCCTCACGCCTGTCTACCCCGCCCACCATCCTCACGCCTGTCTACCCCCCCACCATCCTCACGCCTGTCTACCCCCCCACCATCCTCACGCCTGTCTACCCCCCCACCATCCTCACGCCTGTCTACCCCCCCACCATCCTCACGCCTGTCTACCCCCCCCACCATCCTCACGCCTGTCTACCCCCCCACCATCCTCACGCCTGTCTACCCCCCCACCATCCTCACGCCTGTCTACCTCCCCACCATCCTCACGCCTGTCTACCTCCCCACCATCCTCACGCCTGTCTACCCCCCCACCATCCTCACGCCTGTCTACCTCCCCCACCATCCTCACGCCTGTCTACCCCCCCACCATCCTCACGCCTGTCTACCTCCCCACCATCCTCACGCCTGTCTACCCCCCCACCATCCTCACGCCTGTCTACCTCCCCCACCATCCTCACGCCTGTCTACCCTCCCCACCATCCTCACGCCTGTCTACCTCCCCACCATCCTCACGCCTGTCTACCTCCCCACCATCCTCACGCCTGTCTACCCCCCCACCATCCTCACGCCTGTCTACCTCCCCACCATCCTCACGCCTGTCTACCCTCCCCCACCATCCTCACGCCTGTCTACCTCCCCACCATCCTCACGCCTGTCTACCCTCCCCCACCATCCTCACGCCTGTCTACCCCCCCACCATCCTCACGCCTGTCTACCTCCCCACCATCCTCACGCCTGTCTACCTCCCCACCATCCTCACGCCTGTCTACCCCCCCACCATCCTCACGCCTGTCTACCCCCCACCATCCTCACGCCTGTCTACCTCCCCACCATCCTCACGCCTGTCTACCTCCCCACCATCCTCACGCCTGTCTACCCCCCACCATCCTCACGCCTGTCTACCTCCCCACCATCCTCACGCCTGTCTACCTCCCCACCATCCTCACGCCTGTCTACCTCCCCACCATCCTCACGCCTGTCTACCTCCCCACCATCCTCACGCCTGTCTACCTCCCCACCATCCTCACGCCTGTCTACCTCCCCACCATCCTCACGCCTGTCTACCCACCCCACCATCCTCACGCCTGTCTACCCCCCCACCATCCTCACGCCTGTCTACCTCCCCACCATCCTCACGCCTGTCTACCTCCCCACCATCCTCACGCCTGTCTACCCCCCCACCATCCTCACGCCTGTCTACCTCCCCACCATCCTCACGCCTGTCTACCCTCCCCACCATCCTCACGCCTGTCTACCTCCCCACCATCCTCACGCCTGTCTACCTCCCCACCATCCTCACGCCTGTCTACCTCCCCCACCATCCTCACGCCTGTCTACCCCCCCACCATCCTCACGCCTGTCTACCTCCCCACCATCCTCACGCCTGTCTACCTCCCCACCATCCTCACGCCTGTCTACCCCCCCACCATCCTCACGCCTGTCTACCTCCCCACCATCCTCACGCCTGTCTACCTCCCCACCATCCTCACGCCTGTCTACCTCCCCACCATCCTCACGCCTGTCTACCTCCCCACCATCCTCACGCCTGTCTACCTCCCCACCATCCTCACGCCTGTCTACCCCCCCACCATCCTCACGCCTGTCTACCTCCCCACCATCCTCACGCCTGTCTACCTCCCCACCATCCTCACGCCTGTCTACCTCCCCACCATCCTCACGCCTGTCTACCTCCCCCACCATCCTCACGCCTGTCTACCTCCCCACCATCCTCACGCCTGTCTACCTCCCCACCATCCTCACGCCTGTCTACCTCCCCACCATCCTCACGCCTGTCTACCTCCCCACCATCCTCACGCCTGTCTACCTCCCCACCATCCTCACGCCTGACTACCTCCCCACCATCCTCACGCCTGTCTACCTCCCCACCATCCTCACGCCTGTCTACCTCCCCACCATCCTCACGCCTGTCTACCTCCCCACCATCCTCACGCCTGTCTACCCCCCACCATCCTCACGCCTGTCTACCTCCCCACCATCCTCACGCCTGTCTACCTCCCCACCATCCTCACGCCTGTCTACCTCCCCACCATCCTCACGCCTGTCTACCTCCCCACCATCCTCACGCCTGTCTACCCCCCCCCACCATCCTCACGCCTGTCTACCCCCCCACCATCCTCACGCCTGTCTACCCCCCCACCATCCTCACGCCTGTCTACCTCCCCACCATCCTCACGCCTGTCTACCTCCCCCACCATCCTCACGCCTGTCTACCCCCCCACCATCCTCACGCCTGTCTACCCCCCCACCATCCTCACGCCTGTCTACCTCCCCACCATCCTCACGCCTGTCTACCCCCCCACCATCCTCACGCCTGTCTACCTCCCCACCATCCTCACGCCTGTCTACCCCCCCCACCATCCTCACGCCTGTCTACCCCCCCACCATCCTCACGCCTGTCTACCCCCCCACCATCCTCACGCCTGTCTACCCCCCACCATCCTCACGCCTGTCTACCTCCCCACCATCCTCACGCCTGTCTACCTCCCCACCATCCTCACGCCTGTCTACCTCCCCACCATCCTCACGCCTGTCTACCTCCCCACCATCCTCACGCCTGTCTACCCCCCCCACCATCCTCACGCCTGTCTACCCCCCCACCATCCTCACGCCTGTCTACCCCCCCACCATCCTCACGCCTGTCTACCTCACCACCATCCTCACGCATGTCTACCTCCCCACCATCCTCACGCCTGTCTACCCCCCCACCATCCTCACGCCTGTCTACCCCCCCACCATCCTCACGCCTGTCTACCTCCCCACCATCCTCACGCCTGTCTACCTCCCCACCATCCTCACGCCTGTCTACCTCCCCACCATCCTCACGCCTGTCTACCTCCCCCACCATCCTCACGCCTGTCTACCTCCCCACCATCCTCACGCCTGTCTACCTCCCCACCATCCTCACGCCTGTCTACCTCCCCACCATCCTCACGCCTGTCTACCTCCCCACCATCCTCACGCCTGTCTACCTCCCCACCATCCTCACGCCTGTCTACCTCCCCACCATCCTCACGCCTGTCTACCCCCCCACCATCCTCACGCCTGTCTACCTCCCCACCATCCTCACGCCTGTCTACCCCCCCACCATCCTCACGCCTGTCTACCTCCCCACCATCCTCACGCCTGTCTACCCCCCCCACCATCCTCACGCCTGTCTACCTCCCCACCATCCTCACGCCTGTCTACCTCCCCACCATCCTCACGCCTGTCTACCCCCCCCACCATCCTCACGCCTGTCTACCCCCCCATCATCCTCACGCCTGTCTACCCCCCCACCATCCTCACGCCTGTCTACCTCCCCACCATCCTCACGCCTGTCTACCTCCCCACCATCCTCACGCCTGTCTACCCCCCCACCATCCTCACGCCTTACCCCCCCACCATCCTCACGCCTGTCTACCCCCCCATCATCCTCACGCCTGTCTAACCCCCCCCACCATCCCCGCCTGTCTACCTCCCCACCATCCTCACGCCTGTCTACCTCCCCACCATCCTCACGCCTGTCTACCCCCCCACCATCCTCACGCCTGTCTACCCCCCCACCATCCTCACGCCTGTCTACCCCCCCACCATCCTCACGCCTGTCTACCCCCCCACCATCCTCACGCCTGTCTACCCCCCCCACCATCCTCACGCCTGTCTACCCCCCCACCATCCTCACGCCTGTCTACCCCCCCACCATCCTCACGCCTGTCTACCCCCCACCCATCCTCACGCCTGTCTACCCCCCCACCATCCTCACGCCTGTCTACCTCCCCACCATCCTCACGCCTGTCTACCTCCCCACCATCCTCACGCCTGTCTACCCCCCCACCATCCTCACGCCTGTCTACCTCCCCACCATCCTCACGCCTGTCTACCCCCCCCACCATCCTCACGCCTGTCTACCTCCCCACCATCCTCACGCCTGTCTACCCCCCCACCATCCTCACGCCTGTCTACCTCCCCACCATCCTCACGCCTGTCTACCTCCCCACCATCCTCACGCCTGTCTACCTCCCCACCATCCTCACGCCTGTCTACCTCCCCACCATCCTCACGCCTGTCTACCCCCCCCACCATCCTCACGCCTGTCTACCTCCCCACCATCCTCACGCCTGTCTACCTCCCCACCATCCTCACGCCTGTCTACCTCCCCACCATCCTCACGCCTGTCTACCTCCCCACCATCCTCACGCCTGTCTACCCCCCCACCATCCTCACGCCTGTCTACCTCCCCACCATCCTCACGCCTGTCTACCTCCCCACCATCCTCACGCCTGTCTACCCCCCCACCATCCTCACGCCTGTCTACCCCCCCACCATCCTCACGCCTGTCTACCTCCCCACCATCCTCACGCCTGTCTACCTCCCCACCATCCTCACGCCTGTCTACCTCCCCACCATCCTCACGCCTGTCTACCCCCCCACCATCCTCACGCCTGTCTACCTCCCCACCATCCTCACGCCTGTCTACCCCCCCACCATCCTCACGCCTGTCTACCCCCCCACCATCCTCACGCCTGTCTACCCCCCCACCATCCTCACGCCTGTCTACCCCCCCACCATCCTCACGCCTGTCTACCTCCCCACCATCCTCATAGCTGTCTACCCCCCCACCATCCTCACGCCTGTCTACCCCCCCCACCATCCTCACGCCTGTCTACCCCCCCACCATCCTCACGCCTGTCTACCCCCCCACCATCCTCACGCCTGTCTACCTCCCCACCATCCTCACGCCTGTCTACCCCCCCACCATCCTCACGCCTGTCTACCCCCCCCACCATCCTCACGCCTGTCTACCCCCCCCACCATCCTCACGCCTGTCTACCTCCCCACCATCCTCACGCCTGTCTACCCCCCCACCATCCTCACGCCTGTCTACCTCCCCACCATCCTCACGCCTGTCTACCCCCCCACCATCCTCACGCCTGTCTACCCCCCCACCATCCTCACGCCTGTCTACCTCCCCACCATCCTCATGCCTGTCTACCCCCCCACCATCCTCACGCCTGTCTACCTCCCCACCATCCTCACGCCTGTCTACCTCCCCACCATCCTCACGCCTGCCCGCCCAGCGACTCGTGCACCACGTGTGCTGCGAGCGAACAAGGGAGGCGACCTCGCGCATCTTCGGGGGGGGGGGGAGAGGGGGTGCGATTCGGTGAAACAGAAAATACATCAATTACCATGGATTAATTAGATTAATAAAAGCCATTTCTCCCCCCTTTGCTCCCTCCGGGCATTTCCCACACGCAGAGATTAAGTGCGTTACTCAAATCAATGAAGGCCGGGCGATAATGCACGACGGGATAATAGGGGTTTCATGCTCGGGGATCATTTTAAAGGCATTAAAGGCTCGCGATAACACAGGCAGGTTCATATATTTGAGCAGACAGTCGCCTAATGGGCATTGGACCTCAAACGGGGGCCCCCCCCTCCCTCCCAGCACACCCTCTCCCCTGCCCCTCCGCTCGGTTCCTATGCATTCCACGGCTGTGTTGGCGAGGCCCTCCTCCTCCTCCACACACCCCGTCGCTTGCCATCCTCCAACCCTCCAACCCCCGTCTCCGGTGCCAACCGGGAGTAGTGAGTCACTGCTGCCCCCCCCCCGCCGCCAAACCCCGTACCATGGTGAGTCACCCCGCATCGTGATGAGCGGTGTGGTGAGGTGCCCCCGCCCACCCTGTGAAATGCCAAGTGGTTCGGCACCCCAGCGCCACGCTGAGAAGTGAGGCACCCCCCGCACGTCGTGGCGAGTGGTGAGGTACCGTGGCGAGTGGTGAGGTACCGTGGCGAGCGGTGAGGTACAGCGGTGAGGTTACCATGGCGAGGTACTATTTTAGCGGCGAGGCAACCCCCAACCCCCCTCTGCCGTGACGCGTGACGATGTACGCCGGCGACGCGAGTTGCGTGAAGCACATCCCCCCCCCCCGCCGCCCCATACCGTGACGAGTGGCGAGTCGCAGCCCAGGAAGGAAGTGGTGAGCAGCGAGCCACCCGCACACCACAGGAGCCCTGGGGAGAGAGAAACGCGCGTCAAACACAGCGGCCCGCGCTCTTAATCCCCGCTAATCCCTCTCCGCCTCTCACGCCACTTTACTACACGAGCGGGGTAGGGGTGGAGCGGGTGGAGGGGGGCACACGCGGGCTCAGAGCCCCCGCCCCCGCACCCCTCGCCTGACGATAAAAGTTGGCTGGGCAAGGCGCATCCAAGGAGGGAATGCTGAGGAGCAGGAGGCAAAGATCCCCCATGTAGCCCACGCAGCAATGCGAGGGCAAGTGCTGTTGGCGAGCACCTACGGCGCATGAAGGTGCGGTGAGGCCTGCACCGTGACCGTTTGCCTTTGTCTCCCCAGTGTAGATGTTTACACACCACGCCAGGCGGAGGCTCACAACCGGTTCCGATATTCGCCACGGATGTTAGCCGTGAGCAGGAATTGAACCCACTAAATCAGGCTCGCACTGCACTGCGCCCTGCAAAGGTGATCACTAACAGCACTTGCCCCAAAAAGTCTGTTAAGGCTACACGGGCGATCTTTGTCTTTGTACGTGGGCCCGGTGTGTGCAGCCTGGGGCGGCGGGTGTGCGTGTCGGTGTATGTGTGTATGTGTGTGTGTATGTGTGTGTGTGTATGTGTGTGTGTGTATGTGTGTGTATGTGTGTGTGTGTGCGCACGTGCGTAGGGCTGGCGGGCGCCACTTGTTTAACCGACGGGTGCCCTGTTAATCCTCACACACACACACCAACAGCAGCCACGCTGAGACAAAGACCCCCCCCCCCCCCGTATAGCCTTAACAGACTGTTGGGGCGAGTGCTGTTAGCGAGCACCTATGAAGGCTGGCACGGCACACGAGGGGGGTGGCGGGTAGCCAGCACCACGCCCGACCACCTTTGTCTCCCCAGCGACGATGTTATTGCACACCGCAACAGGAACTCATTTGAGGCCGAGTCGACCGAGGAGAGGCCCGAGACCAGTTCAGATAATCTTCACCGGCGTTGGCCGCGAGCGGGAATCGAACACACGCGCACTTGCAACTTCAATACTACTTAACCTACGAGGTGATAAACAAGACGCCATCCTACAGCCAAAGGTCACGCACAAAGATCCCCCGTACGTCCACTGATATTGTAGGGGCACATGCTGTTTATAGACACGAAGGGGTGGAATGGCGAGCAAAACCCCCGATCATCTTTGAGTCTCCTCGGTGCTAGGTTTTTTTTTTTTACACACCACACCAGGTGCTCAAGTCGGCCTCAGGGAGACTGAGGGCTGACTCAGACAGCATTGGCCACCGATGTGAGCCGTGGCCAGGAATGGTTCCTGTGTTCACAGCACAATGCGCTAAACACTTCAACCACCATTCCCCGCAAACACGAAGATCCCTCCGTATCGCCTTTAATGCAACGCTTATTTGTTTTGGTGGGGATAAAGGAAAGGCCCCCACATATTAAGACACCAAACAAAGATCCCCTGTACAGACTGTTGGGGCAAGTGCTGTGAGAGTAAGTGCCGACGAAGGCCGGCATGGCGCACGAGAGGGCGAGTGGCCAGCGCCACACACCCAGACGCCCCTTTGGCGATGTTCACACACCGCACCAGGTACTCATTTGAGGCCGAGTCGACCTAGGGGAGGCCCAGGACCGGTTCAGATAATCGTCACCGGTGTTGGTGGCCGTGAGCGGCAATCGAACTCGGGTCGCCGGGTTCGTAGCCCAGCTCGCTAACCGCTGCACCACCGCTCCCCACTACAGCCGCACGGGCACCTACCCAACACACGGCAGTCAGCAGCGAGCGGTCGCAAACACGGCGACTCGACACGCGTGTGCACGAGCACACGTGTGCACGAGCACACGTGTGCACGAGCGGCGTGTGCACGAGCGGCGTGTGCACGAGCACACGTGTGCACGAGCGGCGTGTGCACGAGCGGCGTGTGCACGAGCACACGTGTGCACGAGCGGCGTGTGCACGAGCACGCGTGTGCACGAGCGGCGTGTGCACGAGCACGCGTGTGCACGAGCACGCGTGTGCACGAGCGGCGTGTGCACGAGCACACGTGTGCACGAGCGGCGTGTGCACGAGCGGCGTGTGCACGAGCACACGTGTGCACGAGCGGCGTGTGCACGAGCACACGTGTGCACGAGCGGCGTGTGCACGAGCACGCGTGCGCACGAGCACACGTGCGCACGAGCACACGTGCGCACGAGCACACGTGCGCACGAGCACACGTGCGCACGAGCACACGTGCGCACGAGCGGCGTGTGCACGAGCACGCGTGTGCACGAGCACACGTGCGCACGAGCACACGTGCGCACGAGCGGCGTGTGCACGAGCACGCGTGTGCACGAGCACGCGTGTGCACGAGCACGCGTGTGCACGAGCACGCGTGAGCACGAGCGGCGTGTGCACGAGCACGCGTGTGCACGAGCACACGTGCGCACGAGCACACGTGCGCACGAGCGGCGTGTGCACGAGCACGCGTGTGCACGAGCACGCGTGTGCACGAGCGGCGTGTGCACGAGCACGCGTGCGCACGAGCGGCGTGTGCACGAGCGGCGTGTGCACGAGCACGCGTGCGCACGAGCGGCGTGTGCACGAGCGGCGTGTGCACGAGCACGCGTGCGCACGAGCACACGTGCGCACGAGCACACGTGCGCACGAGCGGCGTGTGCACGAGCACGCGTGTGCACGAGCACACGTGCGCACGAGCGGCGTGTGCACGAGCACGCGTGTGCACGAGCACGCGTGTGCACGAGCACGCGTGTGCACGAGCACGCGTGTGCACGAGCGGCGTGTGCACGAGCACGCGTGTGCACGAGCACACGTGCGCACGAGCACACGTGCGCACGAGCGGCGTGTGCACGAGCACGCGTGTGCACGAGCACGCGTGTGCACGAGCGGCGTGTGCACGAGCACGCGTGCGCACGAGCACACGTGCGCACACGAGCTCGCACGCACAACGGGCGGGGGGACAGACAGGTCCCGGCAGCGCTCACGGTGACCTTGCCCCATCGGCAGAGGCAGCCATCAGCGCGACCTTTTAATTAGCGTGACGTGACGAAACGCACGGCCTCAACGCCGCCGCCGCCACCTCCACCTCCGCACGCGGACAACAGCGGGGGGGGGGGATGTCACGATCGCCTCCCTCGCTCCCTCAACCCACACATTCACTCAACGCGCTAATCCATTCATCCTCCCGCTCCCTCACCCGCCCACTCACCTGCTCAATCGCACACCCGCTCACCCGCTCAACCGCCCCATCCACTCGCTCACTCACTCAATCATCCGCTTACCCACCTCGCTCACTCACCAACTCGCTCGCTCGCCGCTCAGCCACTCACCCGGGTCGCTGGACAGTGGGACGAGGAGCTCCCCTCTGGTCCCCGCATCCTCCTCCTCCTCCTGCGCCTCCACCCGCTGGCGCTCGGGGGTGCGAGCGGCCGCCGCTTGGCTCGGCACCAGGTACTTGCTGATTGACAGCTCCAACTAGCGCCGCCCGACAAAATAACGACGCTCCATTAGCACGTGGAGGCACGGGGGGGGGGGGGGCAGGGCCGCCCCTCCTCTCGCGCTGCCGCCGCACGCGGTAATTGCTCCGCCCCCCCCCCCCCCCTTTTAGAAAAGGGGAGCCGATAATGAGCAATGCAAACCGGGCCTTTTAATGAGCGCGCCTCGTTGTTCTGCTACATTAAATAACCTCCCATCCCCGGAGAGCAGGGTTAAGAGATTGACTTCGACATAGCCCATTTACTGTGTTGCAGGTAATTAATCCACAAAACTTATGCAAACTATCTGCTCGTTGGCTGCCCGTGTGTGGTGGAGGGAAGCGAGGGTTACCTGCTCATGCCCCACCCCCCCCCGTGACCCCCCCCCCCCCCCGTGATCCCCCCCCATCCCCCACCCCGTGATTCTTGCCCAAGCCTCGCAAGCGGATCTCACCTCATCCACGTCTCTCTCTGAGGCCAGCGACTCTGCAGGGCTCGGTTCCACCTGCCAGCACCTACACCATGACGTGACCACACGTGCCACAAAGACAAAGATCCCCCATATAGCCTTAACAGATTGTAGGGGCAAGTGCTGTTAGCGAGCACACGCCACACACACCACACACATACCACACACACACCATTGATACTAAAGACAAAGAGCCCCCGTATAGCCTGAACAGACTTTTGGGGCGAGTGTTGTCAGCAAGCACCTACCATGGCCGGCACGGCACACAAGGTGGAGGGTGGCCAACACAACGCCCAGCCACTTTTGTCTCCCCAGTGGCGATGTTTACACACCACACCAGGTACTCATCTGAGGCTGAATCGACCTAGGGGAGGCCCACGACCGGTTCAGATAACCGTCACTGGAATTGGCCGTGAGCGGGAATCAAACTCGGGTCGTCGGTTCTTTAGCGCAACTCGCTAACCACTACACGACTGCTCCCACACGCACCACACACACACATACTATGGATACCATGGACACAGCCACACACACACCACACACCATAGACACACAGCCATACCATACAAACCATACACCATCCATAGACACCACACAGACGCACACCACACTGTACACAGTCAGATCCTCACCACACTGTACACAATCACATCCTCACCACACTGTACACAGCCACATCCTCACCACACTGTACACAGTCACACCCTCACCACACTGTACAGTCAGCTCCTCACCACACTGTACACAGCCAGCTCCTCACCACACTGTACAGTCAAACCCTCACCACACTGTACACAGTCAGCTCCTCACCACACTGTACAGTCAAACCCTCACCACACTGTACACAGCCAGTACCTCACCACACTGTACACAGCCAGCTCCTCACCACACTGTACACAGTCACATCCTCACCACACTGTACACAGTCAGCTCCTCACCACACTGTACACAGTCACACCCTCACCACCTGCGTGCGCGCACGGCTGCGAGGAAGCGGCCCTCCCTGCTGGACGCCCCACGCCACTGCAACCTCGCCACGAGAGCGGTGGTGGAATTGGTGAGGTGGTGGTGAGGGGATGAGGCTTGTAATGGTGGTGGGGGGCAGAAAGTGGTGAAGTTCTTCTGATGGCGGCGGTGATGATGGTGATGGGTTCAGTGGTGGTGGGATTGGCGAAATGGTGATGATGGATGGGGGCCTGGGGAAGCGGGTGGACGGTGGTAGGGATGGAGGGAGGACAGCGTGGTGAGTGAGGTTGGCAGCAGGAGTGAGGGACGAGTGGGGTTACCTGGGGGGGCTGTCGGGGGTGTCGGGCGAGGGGGGCAGGGGGGCAGGGCGCGGGGTCTTGCGTAGGGGTCTCCGCGCCTCCCTCGGCGTCTCCCCCTCAAAGGCGACCGTCATGGAGGGGGTCAGGCTCCCCCCACGTGACCTCTTGCGGCCCCTGGGTGTTGCGGGGCTCCGCAGTGGTGAGGCCACCCCCTGCTGTGGTGAGGCCTCTCCCTGCTGCAGTGATGCGGCCTCTCCCTGCTGTGTTGGTGAGGCCTCCCCCTGCTGTGGTGGGAGTGGGGCCTCTCCCTCCACGCAGCATTCCTCTGGGACAAGAGAGTGCATCGCGTAAGGCACTGGACCAATTGGGGAGCAACCACAAACAAGCTCCGTCAATAACAACCGCCACCAGCCTCCAAGAGGGCGGGATCCCCCTTTGGAGGGGATCACCAGAGGTAGGGGGGGACCACACAGAACTGGAGCCCCACAAGGATGCATGGGGTCTAAGGACCAGAAGGGGTAGGACCCCTTAAGGTGGGACGCCGATTAATGCAACCGCCCCCCAACCCACCGCACGCCGCAATAACCGAACCCCGGTGTCACCTCCCACCCCCACACCGCCCCCCGGCTCAACCGTGGCCGGGGAGGAGGGGGGGGGGGTGTCCCCCAAGGCTTTCACAGATTCACTAAAACTCGGCACTAATGTCCCATCAAAATTCTCCACGAAGCCTGTCATGCGTTTAAAAATGGCCAAGTGAACCGTACAGAGAGAAACATATTTGTATTTTAAATTTAACTTAAGCGACCAAGCCTACGGAAAACGCACACGCACGCTTCACGCTACGGGAAAATGTGCCCGTTATATTAAAGCTCCGAAGGATTTCTATTCCCATCTAACTCTGACACCTCCCTAATCCAGAAATGGACTGCACGGATTCCCAAGTAATTGAATTTCCATTAAAATATAAATTACCATTTTCTCTCAAAAGGCAATAAAGCATAAAAAGCAGCGCAGCGCCAGCGACCTGAATATTTCATTACAGACTCGGCCAAGCCCATTACACGTCGCAGTGACTAATGACTAAATAAGCAGGACAGTTAAAGGGCTGGGGCGAAACCGGAGACCCACGTCGAAGCCAATTAGGCGGCTCGTGTCAGAACACAGAGGAGTCCCCGTCACGAGACGTAACCAGAAAGCGCCGGCAAGTACACACATGGAGATAAAGAGAGACGGGGGGGGGGGGGGAGATAAAGGAGAGACGAGATGAAGGGAGAGACGCGGCGGGGAAGATAAAGACGTGAATAGACGTGCAGACAAGTCGACAGAAGGAGGGGGAGGAGACAGGAGCCGGGATGAAAGGTTTCCGCTTCAAATTCAATTGTTAACGCGTGTTTCATTAGATAACAGACGCGGATTTCTCTACCGCACACGCGTGCGCAATTTCAATTCGGCCCAAAAAGGCTGCAATCCGCGTGTCGCCCCGAGTTTCGCGGTGCGATGTGCGCACGCTTCCTTTGTGTTAACCGGCGAGAAATCCTCAAAACGCAGGCTTCACACTTCGCCTGATGCCACGGGCACGGCGACTGACGAGCCCACGGCGGCCCGGCGTGCAGCCGGCGTTCGCAGCCCCCTGTGCGCCGACGCCGGCCTTTCATCGGTGCTCGAAAAGCAACTTCTTGAACAAACTGTCCTAAAGGCTTCGCGCGTCTGTCCGTCTGTGCGTGCGCCGTGCGACCGCGTGTCTCACCGACGCCCTTGGCTCCGCGTGCCAGCGCCGCCTTGGCCCTGAACGCGGCGAGTCTCTCGCGAGCGGCGCGCTGGGCGCCGTCGTTGCGCGTGGCCGGGGCACGCGGCGCCACCGCCTTCTTCTGTCGGCACAACACACGGCGACAGAGACGACAACCGTCACCCCCCGGCAAGAATCGACGAGTCTCAACATTGGGGAGGCAACGTGACGCGACCGACAACCAACGCGCGAGTTTCAACGCAGCGTGCAACTTGACCATTAACTCGCGCCGAGTTTAAACGTGGCAGCAGCAACGGCAACGCGACGCATGCTATCGTCAACAAACACGACAACGGTGGCCACTATCGTTGCATAACGCAGCGCTGTCAAAGCCACCCTGCTCCTCACGGTGCTATCATTCTGCGAGCAGCAACAGCAGCATCAGCCTAGGCCACACAGCACTCCTGAGGGAGAGCAAGGCGGAGAAGGCGGGGGGATGGGAGGGGGACAGAGAGGGAGGGAGCCTACCCTGGCGGGGAGAGGCTTCGGGGGCGGCATGATCAAATCCTCTTTCCAGCCAGCGCCCTGCATATTTTCCAGTTCTGCAAACTTTTTATTCACGTCCTCCACCTGCACGCACACATGCACACACAAACACCACCCGTAGAGCCTTTTAACAGACTGCTAAGGCAAGTGCTGTTAGCGAGCAACTGTGAAGGCCAGAACGGCACATGAAAGGGGGGTGGGCGGCCAGCACCACGCCAGCCCAGAACTGGCGGTTCAAATAATCGTCACTGGTGTTGGCCGTGAGCAGGAATCAAACTCAGGTCACCGGGTTCGTAGCGCAGCGCACTAGCCGCTACATTACTAAGTGCACACGCACGCACGCACGACCACAGGCTCGCACGCCTCAAATCAGTCCGAAGAGAGACGAGTGTCTGTTGGTGAAAGCAATGAATTGTTGGTCGGAGCGAGGAATCGTTTGTGTGTGGGAGCGGTAGCACAGTGCACTGCACTACGCTACCTGGCGACCAGGGTTAAATCCCCGCTCACGACCCATAACAGTGGTGATCATCTGAACCGGTCCTGGGCCTCCCCTAGGTCATTAGACGGTTGAGTTGATGTGTATGTTTCACTTCTTTAGCACCGTAAATTCAACATACAGGTCGAATCAGCCTCAAATGAGTACCTGGTGTGAGTGTGTGGGGAGACAAAGGCGGTCGGGCGTGGTGCTGGCCACCCACCCCCCCCAAGTAGCATTTCCCAGGAAAGCATCCCCGACGTATAATGAGGGATTCCTGTAAATGTCTGTTCGTGCGTTTGCGTCTGCGCGCGTGTGTATGTCTGGCGGCTGGGCGTGTCCTGTGCCGGCCTTAAGAATATGAGGCCTTAAGGAGGTTGCTACTCGCTAACAGCGCTCGCCCCAACAGTCTGTGAAGGCTGCACGGGGGCGCATCTTTGTCGTTGCGGCCCGTACTCTACCTGGAAGTAAACCATGTCCCAGAAGCCGGCGAGGTCGCACAGGGTGGTGGGCATCTTTCCCCGGCCCAGGTCGCAGTCTTCCACCAAGCCCTCGAACTGGCGGAACCTCTCGGCCATCAGCATCCGCGCCATCCCCACCGCGATGCGCACGAGCCCGCTCACTGCGCGCACCATTACGAGCACACTTGGGTTAACACTTGCGCGCGGATTAACGCTCGCAAACGGATTAGCGTGCGCACGCGCGGAGGGATTACCGCGCAAACACGGGTTAACGTACGTGGGTTCACGCAAACACACGCGCGCGGATTAATGTTGGGGAGGTGGGGGGAGATCGGGCGAGCTCGTGCAGGTTAAGACGCCGCGCACAGACAGACACGCAGACAAAAGATCCCCGGCATTGCCTCGTCAGACTGTCGGGGCAAGTGCTGTTAGCGAGCACCGATGAAGGCCGGCACGGCACACGAGGTGGTGGTGGCTGGGCAACACCACGCCCGGCCGCCTTTGTCTCCCCAAGTAGCGATGTTTACACATCGTACCAGGTACTCATTTGAGGCCGAGTCGACCTAGGAGAGGTCCAAGAACGGTTGCGATAATAGTCATGCGTGTTGAAGTGCACATTTCTTCTTTTAAGGCAGTGTTGTTGACGAATGTGGTGAGTGTTTAGTTATGACATGGGATCAGAAAATTTAACAGAAAAATTTGAAAAGCTGAAAATTGCTCAGACACTTACAGCATTGTATTGATAGATATTCAGTAACCATGTTGCCTGGAGAACAAAACCAGCATATTTATTTAGACTGGAGGAGGAATGCGATGAACTACGAAAGGAGTGCACACAGTAGAGGAAATGTCATCAAATCACAAAGCTACACTATTTTGATTTTGCCAGGTAAAGCCCACTGAACTATTAGGTTCTTTATTCAAAAGTGACCTGCCCACAAATGATAGCTTAACCAAGTGGCTTATCACAAGGAAATGTGTCGCCGCCAAGTCCTCTAAACCACGGGTGGCCAACCTGAAACAAAAAGACCAAGAGCCAAAAGGTTCCCACTAGAGTTCTGCAAAAAAGCCACGTGTATTTACAAAAGTGTGCACGTATACATTGACAGTTTTCGGCACAGCACGGGAGACATTTATTATTCCCTGCGACTGTGAGAGTGTGTTTCGACGTTACGCCCCTTCGATAGATCCCCTTGCGGTGGATTAGAGATCAGCTTGTGGCTCTAGAGATGCCAGTTGGCCACCACTGATCTAAATCATCAAAATACTCGAAGCGCGTGACGTTCATTCTAAATTTGGAGGTGAAAACCAGAGGAACCGGAGGGAAAAAAAAAATCGCAGGCGATCACGGGGAAAGAGGCGTGCAAACTCCAAACCTGCAAGCATCAGGGTCGCGATCAAACCCCCGACCTCCTGGGTACCAGCCAAGAAAGATAACATCACGCTACCATGGCGCTCATTCATCGGCGACGTATACGCGAAGCAACGCACAAGGGGGAAATACGACGCGCGTGCAGGACGCACGCGCGCACCAAAACACACGTGCCTGGTTCTTACGAGCAACAGACACCTGCTAAATACGCGAATGGCATTTGTTGTGCTGCAGGTGTCGATCTTCACAGCGCCAGTGGTGAACCAGCAGAGGCTGGGTGGTGCGGGCGGAGGAGAGGCGAGAAGGGGAGAAGGGGGGGGGGGAGAGTGATGAGGGGAGGAGATGAGAGGGGGAGGGGAAGAAGAGGGGAGGAGGGGAGCTCACTTTCTTCAGGGATCTCCGCCACGACGTCCACGTGCTCCCACTTCTCACACTGCAGAGTCAGGCGGGCGCTCTCCTCCCGCAGGAGGGACCTAGACAAACGCACGGCCGTGCGCACGCCGTTACACACAGGCACAAAGACAGAGATCTCCCCCCCACCACCAGCGCAGCCTCAATGGACTCGTGGGGCAAGTGCTGTTTATCGAGTAGCACCGATGAAGGCCGGTACGGTACACGGGGGGGGGTGGCCAGCACCATGCACAGCCGCCTTTGTCTCCCCAGTGGCGATCTTTACAACACCGCACCGGGTACTCGTTTGAGGCCGAGTTGACATAGGGGAGGCCCAGGACCAGGTTCAGATAATTGTCACCGGCGTTGGCCGTGAGCGGAGAATCGATCTTGGGTCTCCGGGTTCGTAGCGCAGCGTGCTAACCACAATACCCAACCACACTCCGATACACACACAGCCCCAAACAAATCCACACAGATCCACACACACACACAAAGCCCCACAGGACAATGAGCGTACGCATAATCATGTCCACACACACACGCACGAACCCACGGACTCGCATAGCCCCGTGAGAAATCACGCAAATGCACCATCTCATACATACGCGACGTCCACGCGTAAAAACATAATTGCACATCTCACACATAGCCACCCGCACATACACACACACACAGCACAGAAGCTCACACACGGGCAGCATAGCCCACACATCTCGCCCAGCATGCCACTCGCAGCATCTCTCACACAACCATCTCACAATCAACTCGCATGCCCCATGAGTATAATACACACACCATTCCTCAAAATTATTACCTTGCACACCATGACAGCATGAAAGACAAAGATGCCCTGAATAGCCTTAACAGACTGTTGGGGCAAGTGCTGTTAGCGAGCACCTATGAAGGCTGCAAGGTACACAACGGGGTGGGTGGCCAACACCACGCCCGGCCACCTTTGTCTCCCCAGTGGCGATGTTTATGCATGGCACCAGGTACTCATTTGAGGCCGAGTCAATCTAGGGGAGGCACAGAACCAGTTCAGAAAACAGTCATTGGTGTTGGCCGCGAGCGGGAATCGAACTTGGGTCACCGGGTTCGTAGCGCAGCGCGCTGACCGCCACACTACGGCTCCCCGGGGGTATAGTTCACACACCATCTCTCAAACATGACGATCTTGCACACTCCGACAGCATCTCTCACACACACACACACAACCCCCCAATGGTACAAATCCACGCACAAGTACGCCCCCGCACTCCCGATCACGCAGATGCGGTGGCGCATGCACAAGGGAGTTCGCACGATCGCCGCGAGCAGAGACAGTGACCACTCGCGCCTTGGTAAGAAGACTACACGGCCCTACGCCGACCTGTAGTACGACACTCCGTGCAGCTCCTCGCCGCCGCTCGCCGGCCCCACCGCCTCCGGCTGCACCGCAGCGGCCGCGGGGACCGGCGCCACCACGTCGCCCGCTGCTCCGGGGGCCCCATCCTGCCCCTCCGGTCCCGGTGGCTCGCACGCCTCCTCCGCCACTTTGACCGTCGACGCTGCACGCAGACAAAGACAAAGGGGGTCGCCCCCCCCCAACCCCTTACAGCCTTAGCAGAGACTTTTGAGACAAGCGCACGCACGCTACGCGCGCACGTCACGCACGCGCACGGGGTGGGGGCAGGGAACGAGGATCGCGGGAAATCACAGCGCGGCGTCGGAGACATAACCCGGTTCGCGGCGCCCACCGCGAAGCCGCGACATCTCCTGGGGGTGGGTGGGGGGGGGGTGGGGTCGAGGGCGCCGCCACGGTCCCCTGCCGCTCCGCCGCGCCGCTGTATTTACAGAGCGAGCGCCACGGCAACAGCTGTTGATGCGGGACTCCCCCCCCCCCCACCCCCCCGGGAGCGCTTCATACAATCATTACAATTTGCTCATTACGCATCACGACGACGAAGCTCGCAGGTTTTCATGGAGGCCACGCGGCGGCACGAGGCGCTAACCAAATCAAGGTGGATAATTTAATCGCAGGGGCTCACTTGGGGGTTTTTATGCCTTTCATAAGCCTGATGAGATTAATAAAACCGTACATCAACAAAACTTACTGCCTTCAACTGCTCTTCCTCCAGCAGGGGAAGTGTTTCTGTTTACTGTCAGCAGTTCGTGAGCTCGAGATTTGAACACATTTGGGTTGAAAACCAATAAACAAGTGTTAAAATATGCACAGCCGTGTCCGTGGGGGATTGAGCCGACGCTTGTACCAGCAACAGTGTGCGCCTGTGTAAACATTTACTCTCCTGATGCATGGCCCAGGCGCACGGCGCGCGCGAGCCTCAAGACCGTGCGCATGGTGACCTGCAGCGTTCACACTCGTGTGTGTGTGTGTGTGGGCACGAGCATCTGCAGCGTGCACACTCGTGTGTGTGTGTGTGGGCACGGTCACCTGCAGCATGCACACTCGTGTGCGTGCGTGCGCACGAGCATCTGCAGCATGCACACTCGTGTGCGTGCGTGCGTGCGCACGAGCGTCTGCAGCGTGCACTCTAGCGTCCATCTGCAGGAGCATTCGCATCAGCTCCCACACCAAAAGCAGCTCGAGTGAATCTGAGCAGCCGATGCGTGATCACCACCCCGCCCCGCCCCCGGCGCACGCTCACGTAACGCACGGCAGCGCTCCCACGTGTCCGTGCGCGTCTCGACGAAGGGTGCGTTTACGTACGCGCGTCCCAACTGATGGCACGTCAACAGAGCGCACGCAACGACAGGAGAACAATTTTGGTTCATACAGCAGCGTCTAAATGCGACCGCGTCTCAAGACGCTTTGTAGAAACAGTGGGGATATCTAGTTTATGGAGAGAAAGGCAGTCGGTCAAAGGCAGAGGAAAAAAGAAATGTGTTTGAGCCTGCACTTGAATAGGCGGCAGAGATTCGACAGCACGGATGGCTGTGGGAAGGGACGGGAATTCGAAGTTTGTCCGGGGTCTCTGTGTGTGCGTGAACATCCCAACAGAGGGTGCACACACGCATACGCACGTGTATATGCGCGCCTGTCGACAGCGTGCACTCGAGCGTGCGCGCGCGAACGCTCGACACGAGTACCGACGATTCAACCAATTCTCAAGCGCGTCCCAGCGCTCGTGGTGACGGTTCGGGCGACGGCAGCCGGCGGACGCCGCACAATCGCGACAGAGAGAGAGAGAGGACAGCCGAAATCAGAGAAGAATCGATTCTCTGGTCGAACGGTGCCCACAGGAAGTGACAATTCATGGAACATCGGCTCGCTGGGGGAGGGGTGGAGCGGGTTGGGGGGGAACCTTGTTTTGTGTTTAGTTTGTTGTCCTTCCCCCCCCCCACACCTCGCATTTGGTGAGGTTGGCTATGTACGGCGCGAAAGAAGTTCTACACACACACACATACATACGTGCCTACGGTACGTGGTGCACACGTGACACTTGCGTGTAGATCAGAATATAAAAGCCACCCGCTTAGGTACGTACGTGTGTAACGTAGTACAAGCGCGTGTGTGCGTGCGTACACGGTCACGATCTGGAAGGTGCGTACGCGTGTAAACGCAAGCGTGTTCTTACGCACGTTCGTCTCACCTCACCGACCACCGTGCGTACGTACACACGCACGTGCGCACGTCAAATCTCACCGACGGGCACGACGCGTGCGGGTGTACGCATGAGCGCGTGCACACACCTGCGTGCACACACCTGCGTGCACACACCTGCGTGTGCGCACAGGTGCGTGCGCACACCTGCGTACACGCGCACAGGTGCGTGCGCACACCTGCGTACACGCGCACAGGTGTGTGCGCACACCTGCGTACACGCGCACAGGTGTGTGCGCACACCTGCGTACACGCGCACAGGTGTGTGCGCACACCTGCGTACACGTGCATGTCTCGCCTTCTCACCGGCAGGTGTGGCGGGTCGGCGCGGCGGCGGGGGGCCGTGCTGCACGGGGCTGAAGCTCAGCGGAGCGACGATCTCCGCCGGCGACAGGAAGGAGGAGGTGGAGCAGGGGCTGAGTGGCTGCAGCCGAGGAAGAGGCATCATCATCGTCGTCGTCATGCCCGGCAGGCCTTGGAACACGAAGCCGACGGGAGCGAAGGAGCGGCGCGCCATGCCCTGGCGCCGGCTACTTGCGGGGGCCGCCGCCTCGGGGGAGCGTGCCAACCCCGGCTGAAGCTGGGCTTCCTCTCCGGCCTTGCTGCACTCCTCCTCACCGGCTTGCTCCTGCAGGGCACGGCACGGGTGGGGGGGGGGGGGTCACACGCGATACCCGCGAGCCATCCCACCACAGTGACACTTGCAAGCGCGTCACACCGCGCGTCACACCGTGCGGGGCCGGGTTCGTAGCGCAGAGCGCTAATCCGTTACACCACCGCTCCCCACTACACTACCATGCAACCGTGCATACCAATACGAATACGCGCCATTCGCCACGAAATAATGGTGACGTCACCGCGGCACCTGTGCCAGGCCAGGTGCACTTTGAGACCAAGTGAATTATCGGAGGCTCACTGCTTGCAGGTCCCGGGACAGACCCAGGTGCCGTGGGTGGGCTGACTGAGATTACCGGCAGATCCACCAGCTGTGCCCCCTACTGTGCCAACTCGCTGAATCTTAGCCGCCCGGCGCTCCGCTCCCTGCCCTGAGCGTCGCTCCTCTGCCCTCCACTGTTGTTGGAGGGCGACTGCCACCAACTGCCCAATATGTAGACACACGCTTTGAAAACACGTCTAAAAATATCGGCATAAATACACACAGTGTAATCATACGCATAAATACACTGAAGTGTATAAAACACACAATGCACAAACTAACACGCAACAGGTATACGTCAAATATACAAATCAGAATATTTATTTATCCTGGAGGAATTCAATGAGCCATGAAGCTCTTTTTCCACAGATGTCCAGTCGGGGCGGGTCAGAAAATGAAAACAACCAACATTACAAAAAACTACTTTTGAGCGCAAAGTAAAGTAAAGGTAAGCAAATTACTCAAAACAAAAACGCAAAATAGAAAAAGCATAGAAGCACAAATTGAAAAAAGTATATACCAATTACTGCCGACTTTTTAACACTAAATGCAAGCTTGGGCAAGGAAGAAAAAACACTAAAATTAAACTAACGACACACAGGTAAGGATCAACGTTACAAACCACATTTACAAATGTGGTTGTATCCAGCGCTAATCTTCTGCTTGAGGATATTCTCTCGAAGAAATATTTACGATGGTCAAAGGGAGGAAAGCGCGGTTGTTCCAAAACTTTGGTGCTGCAAACGCGCAGAGATGTGCCGGGATGATTTAAGTGGTATTCGCGAACCCACACACGCATGTGCACTTTTCTCAGCACGGTGGTATTCGCGAAACCCACACGCGTGTGCACTTTGTAGTAGTTTGTCCCTGTACGCGTGGCGGCTTTCACCTGGGCACTTTGGCTTCCTCTCAGATACAAAGCACCAATTCAAAATGAGGAAATTGCCAAATATCCTTGTTCAAGGTCAGCGAGCCTCGAGACCGAGCAAGGCATTGCTGGATAAAGAAATTACCTCGTGAGACTGTGTGCCCGTTGGAGCATTCAACGCACACCAAACTTAATGCATTGGCACCTTAAGCCTCGGTGAAGCAACATGGGTGAGCAGGCTGGAGGCATGTCATAAAGTAAAACTATTAAACTATAAACAATTTTTATTTTACCAGGTAAGGCCCACCGAGCTAAAATCCACGCGACCAACGGGGAGAACATGCAAACTCCAGGAGTTAACTTCCTCGCCTGGTATACAGGAGGTTCGTGGGTTCGATCCTGACCCCGACGCCTGTATAGTTGGGAGTTTACATGATCTCCCCGCGGGCGATTCAATTTTTCTCCGGCTCCACCGGTGTTTCCCTCCGCATTTAGAAACAAGCGTTTTAGAGTATTTTGCTGCTTGTACATTTCCACGCAATACGCCATTTTATTGAGCCATCACTCGTAATGGTCACGGGTCCCTTCTGGTAAAGAGCTATACAGCAGCTGGTAAAGTAGAAACATTTGTTTGTAGTTTTAACCGTCGTAAAAATAGACGACAGTTAGCGTGCATATTGAGACCAGGACACTCCATGCGGAGCAGCCCGCTCGTACGAACGACGTCGCAGCATCTTCCGTGACACTTGCACGGCACGGGGCGCGGGGGGCATGCACGCACGCACGCGCTTCGGTTACTCCCACCGCGGTGATTGCCGCACATCTCAGGAATTGAACCATTGATTTTGCGCAAACAGCCTCGACGGCGAGCGCCTCGCCGCCGAGACTGTGCAACGGCAGCTTGACGAATGCGATGCGACGGCCGCACTAACCTCGTGAAGAACCTCGTCCAGCTTGACGGCGAACCGTGTCCCTGCAGACACACAGCAGGAGGAGAAGCCGGGGACGTATTCCAAGAGGAGCAAGAGACGGACAGCCATCACCCACGCGTGCCCAAGGGAGCGTCACATTGACCCTCCTCCGCCTCCCCTCCGGTGCTAAATTCAAACCCGGCATTTGCTTCGACCGCCGCTGACAAATCGATGGCGCGTGCGCGACGCGGACTCTGGCTTACCGCGTCGGGCGGCGAAAGGAGCCGGCGCCGCCGCCGCTGCCTCCTTCGCTCTCAAGCGAGTCGCACGGCCAGTCGCTCCTGAAATGAACGCGCACACATGTGCGTACCCCGCACGTGTTCACACATGCACGAAGGTGCATGCACGGGTACACAAATGCACGCCGGCACGCACAAAGGCACAGGTGTTTTGACCGACCAGATTTTGGCGAGCGAGAATCTCTCCACGCTTACGAGGGCTCCTGAACTCGGCCTAACCCAGCTGTGGGGGGGCTGCGGTGGCAAGATGTCTTCTACCTTGCCTGGCACATCGGAGGTCGTGGGTTCGATCCCAATCCTGACGACTGCTGGATATTTAAGAGTTTGCGTGTTCTCCCCATGGTTGCGTGGATTTTTCTACGGGTCCTCCGGTTTTGCCCCTCCACATTAAGAATCAACATCACACTTAGAGTCTATAGCTGCTATAAATTTGCACATGATAAGCCACTTCATCGGGCTATAATTTGTGGGGCTAAGTGTGGCTTTTCCTGGCAAAAAATCCAAGTAGATCAGTTTCGTGTGAAACGGCTGGAGATTATTTTCTTTGTCACGGTTGTTTGCCGTGGTGGTCCCGGGCCTCCACAATGGACACTCACCGGCACCAGCGACGGTTCGGCCCTTGCCATCCGGCTTGGCCTCCTGGGCTGGCGCGCCCACCCTGGGGGCAGCCTTTCTAGTTTGGGCAGCAGCCGTCCTCGGAGCCTGTTGACACAAAGAGACTACCCTCTATAGCCTTGACAGACTGTTGGGGCAAGTGCCGCGAAGCAAGCAGCACCCATGAAGACCGGCACGGCACACGAAGGGGGTGGGGGGGTGTGGTCAGCAACCACGCCCGGCCGCCTTTGTCTCCCCCAGTGGTGATGTTTTTACATACCGCACCAGGTACTCGTTTTAAAGGCCGAGACGACCTAGGGGAGGCCCATGACCGCTTCAGATAATGCTCACTGGTGTTGGCTGTTCACACACACGCGCAAGCGCGCGCACCTGCACGCGTCACATGCGGACAACAACGAGGCGCCTTTCGCCGCCGCTTGGTGGGCGACGCCATCCGTCGCGAGACTGCGCGACGCGCCGAGCCTTCAGCGGAAAGGCGCCACATTATTAATATTAATTCGCAAATTAAAACAAATAGCTCCGTTTAGAAAGTTTCACATATTGCACGCTTTTATTGAATTAAGTCGCAGTAGAAATCACAAAGTAATTGGTAATTAGCTTCGAGCAATTTGCACACTTCAGATTATTTGCACCTCTGAAAGCCCCGTTCACGGGGAGGCTAAATCACGACGTCAACTGCGGCGGACGTGGACCCGCAGGAATCCTCCTCGCTCCACCCGGTGCAATCGCTCCCCTACACCAGCCATTCCCCGCCCCCCCCAGTCCCCCCACACACCGCCCCCTCCACCCCCCCCCCCCACACACCGCCGGCCCCCACAGGGCCACAGAGCCCGCGCACCCGCAATGCATCACACGTCTGAGCATGGAGGCAGCCCATTTCACGGGGCTGTGCCCAGCACACGCCACCAAATAAACGCTCGCACAGGGAGGGAGGGGCGCTGGGCAAGCCAAGGCTGGGTCGAGTTCAACTCCACTTGGTAAAAAACAAAAAACAAACCAGCCCCCCCCCCGGCCACATGGACACAGATTCCACGCATCAAAGAGAGCGCCTCCTTGTAAGGTTAATTGAAAATTTCACCTTTAGACGTACGACACTGCGCCACCGCCATCGTCTGCCGCGCTTATTACACATGTCTCTCCACCACGAGCTGGGGAGGGGGGAGCGGATTACAGCCACACGTGCCGCGTCAAGTGCCCGCACGCGCTAGGACTCACCGGCTCGTGCCGTGCGCCTGCCATCCCCGGCGCCTGCTGCCGTGCCATGGAGCGGGTCGTGATACGGGGGACGACGGCGCTCACCAGGGTCCGCTTCTGCAAGCAAGGGGGGGCCCGCACGCAACACATTGCAAGACCGCGGCGAAAGGCGCGCGTTAGCGACATCGCGGCCGCCCAGGGCCACTCGGACGCACACGCACAGACACACGCACGCACGCGCGCAAAGAAGACTCCCGACAGACGAGCGGTGGCCAGAATGCATTGGTTGAGTGGGAGGCGATGGGTGACAGGGGAGCGGAGTAATAAAGCAGGATGAGCTCCGGTAAGCAGCCGTGTCAAGAGCTGTGCCGTGTCGCCCCATCGCACCGCTCACTATAAACGCCGCGGCAAGTGATGGCCAGTCGCTCACAATCTCCTTCAGTCAGGCAAAACTGAAACGTGCACATCTGCTCGCACGCTCACACTCCCTCGCTCACAAATCGCATTCACACACACACACACTCGCTCACACATGCAATCACTCTTTCACACACACACACACATTGAAACGTACGTGCACAAGCCCTCAAATATTCACAATCTCCTTGACAAACAGGCAAATATCGCCTGTTTAGCCTCAGGCGCTCACATTGAAACACACTCACCCATATAAATGCTCTCAAAATCTCAGGCATGCACACACGAACATATTCACATAAAGTATTACAGTGGCGAGATGTTAACCACTTTGTCTGCTATACAGGAGGTGGGTGGGTTCCATCCCGACCTAGACGCCTGTATATTTGGAATTTGGATGTCTCTCTCCCCCCGTGTGGATTTTTCTCTGGGTCCTCCGGTTCTCCCCACCACATTGAGAAACATGCGTTTAGAGTATTTGGGCTGCTACAAATGTCCACGCAAAAAGCTACTTCATTGAGCTATCATTCACGGTCAGGTCGCTTCTGAAAAAGAGCTGTAAAGCTCGGTGGGCCTTACCCGGTAAAATAAAAAGAGTTTAGATTTTAAAGTTTTCAGTGACAAAGATTCCCTTCCCCCCCCCACCCACCATGTAAGTAGCACTTCTTTCGCACCTGTCGAGGGGCGCACAGCTCAAGAGGGGGATTGTACAGCCAGGATCGCCAACAGCCGCCTTCACCTCCCCGGTGCCGATGTTTACGCATCACACCGGGTAATCGCTTAATGCGGAGTCGACCTCGGTGAGGCACAGAACCAGTGCAGAGAATCACCACCGCCTTCTTCCGCTTACCCACAACACAGCGGCAGCGCTGTGGTGAGCGGCACAGCGCTCAGCACCTGGAAGGTCACGGCCAACATCGGTGACGAATCTCTGAAGCGCTCCTTGGCAACCTCGATGTCAACTCAGCCTGGTGCCGTGCAGAAACGTCGACAACGTGGAGACAAATGCGTGGTGGGGGTCCGCACCACCCCTGTTTGCGTCCCGTGCCGGCCTTAATAGGTACTCGTGAACAACACGTGCCCCAACACCCTGCATGGCTATACGGCGAATCTTTGTATTGGGCACACACACACACACACCTGACACACAAAAACAAAGATGGTCCGTATAGCCTTAACAGAAGGGTTGGGGCAAGTGCTGTTAGCGAATAGCAGCTATGAAGGCCAACACGGCACACGAGGGGGGAGGTGGCGAGAACCACGCCCGACCCCCTCCACCTCCCGAGTGACGATGTTCATACACCGCACCAGGTACTCATTTGAGGCCGAGTCGACCTTGCGGAGACCCAGGACCGGTTCAGATAATCATCACTGTCGGTGAACGGGAATTGAACTCGGGTCGCTGGGATCGTAGGGCAGCACGCGAACCGTTGCACTACCTTAATTCTAGATTTGAAGCTTTCGCGACTGCAAGGATTCATATTTTTAGGTTTTTTCGGAAAAGTCACGTAGGTAAAAAAATTCAAATTACTAAAAGTAAAATTAAAATAAAATAAAAAAAATCACGACGTTTCGGAGACAACACAGGTCTCCGTCATCAGGTGGGACCGTCACAGCTAGATTTACTGTCTCAAGTGAGGCATCACGTTGCCATACATACCGCTCCCCGGCACACAACCGCTCTCTCTCACACTCACACATCCGCTGGCTTCTCCCTGCAGTCCTTCACACTTTAACACCACCATGGGCGACTTTAAATTGTTCTCGTGATGAATGGTAATTTATGCCCTTTCCCTTCAGTGCTTTATTACAATGCAGGAAACCGTAGCTCCAGATCGACGTTCCACTTTCATTTACAGGTCTTCTGGGTAAATTTGTTAAATGGTATTGACTCAAAACATCAGCGTCACTCAAACAATGGCCACAAGAGGACAGTCTAATCTATAACACGGCCGCATACATTGCATCTGACAAAGAGGACGTGCACAACAGCAACTTGAACAATTAATACGAAAAAACCCCACTAAGTCTCCAACAGACATTATAGCCAATTAGCGGATCTCTTTCAAGGCACTTTAGGTGCTCACCGCGAGCGCGCCCCTGTGCTTTCTGCCCCGCGTTGCTTCTTTAATGGCAGTGCCTTAATGTGATAATGAGCACCGCACTGCGAGAGGCAGACAATGTTCGCGCTTTCATTTCTCCTGCTCCAGGCACTCGAGAGGAGAGGATCACTGGATGATGTTCCAGAGGGCGGCCGTGGATCACAGCGGATAAAATCCATACGCACGCGCGAGCGGGCAGGCACTCGTGCGACTTCTCGCGGATACAGAAATGCAGGGATAATCACACTCTTGCTTTCACAAAGACAAAGATTCCCCCATGTAGCCTGAACAGGCTGTTGGGGCAAAGGCTGTTAGCGAGCGCCTATGAAGGCCGGCTTGGCACACGAGGGGGTGGATGGCCAGCACCACGCCAAGACGCCTTGGTCTCCCCAGTGGTTGTTTACACACTGCGCCAGGTACTCATTTGAGGCTGAGTCGACCTAGAGGAGGCCCATGACCAGGTCAGATAATCGTCACTGGTCTTGGCCATGAGCAGGAATCGAACTCCGGTTCGTAGCGCAGCGCGCGCTAACTGCTACACTCCCGCTCTCCACACACACACTTGCTTTCACACACTCACACAGGCTAAAATTCGCATAGGCAGGAAAACGCACACATACACCCACACGGGGACAATTTAACCTTATGGCAGGACCCCGGGGTCCCGAATAAATGGAAGTATAAATCGTAATTAATTCATTCTTTTTTGGCGACTCCGTCCCACCGCGCGCATAAACGTCGCGACCCACCAGAAATCAATCCTCTCATTCTTCACCAAGCACCCGTCGTTGCCAACATTGCCGTAGTCATAAACAAAACTTTGAAACTTTGATTAGCGTATCGCCTAGAGCTCGTTGAGAGGAATAGATTGCCGTGTCGTTCGCCTTCAGCAGACATAAAATGACGTCGCAACGCAGTTGATGCAATGGCCGGGGTCCCGCCCAAAAGGTTCAATTGCAGACACTCACACACGTAGGCAGGGTCAAGCTAAACAATTTTTTATTTTTTTTATTTGACCTGACCACAAACGATAGCCCAACGAAGTGGCTTATTGCGTGGAAATTTATTTCAGCCAAATACTCTAAACGAACGTTGATTCTAAACGTGGAAGGAAAACCGGACGACCTGGAGAAAAATCCACGCGACCACGGGGAGAGAGACACGCAAACTCCAAATATATAACAGGCATCAGGGTCGGGCTCGAAGGTTGCCCCACAGGGCAGCGAGGCTATGCGGTGGGGCGCAGAAGGCAATGCAGCAAATCCAATTGTTGTACAGAACTCCCATATTTCTATGTCACCTTCACCAACCCCTCCATGACCGGCGCGGCGTGGGCAAAGCCCTTCATCCAGTAGTGAAACTACAAAAGTAGAGGCTGTACACACAGCGGGTCACTTGACTGAAACTTTCAGGGGGGGGAGGCAAATTAAATTCCAACCGAGACTAACAGAAATAGGTTTTTTCCCGCGCATTTATTTCAGATGAAAAACCCATTACTCCACACTTGTTTACGCGCTGCGTTCAATATGGAAAACATTCAAATGTGTCTAAAATGACAAACAAATGAAAAATAAAACGTAAGGGATATTTATTTACAAACATGCACTCGTCAAAATTCTCACAAATGGTCTATATCGCACAATGGCAGTCTGAAAATGTCTGGGGGAGTGGACAAACTTCCCCTTAAGACCTCCCAAGGTGTTCCTCTGGCCATACACATAAATAGCAGAGCCGGGCTGCTCAACTCGTTTGGTAATCGATTTCTATGTGGATTATCGGTTAGATTACGCTAGCCATCGGTTAACACGTGTGCCGCTGGACGGGAGGTCATTGGCCGGGCTTGGTGGCGCCATCGGCATTATCAACAGCGCCACGTGACTTGCATGGGGGGCAGGGTGGCTGCTATTTTTTAAGAGGCCCAAATAACCGAGCACAAAAGTGCGAGTCGGATTGTAATTTCCATCGATGAATCGACTCGATCCCCTCCACATCTCAGCTCTATCGCACGGATCAAACCGATCTCGCCTGGTACGCAGGAGGTCGTGTGTTCGGTTCAGACCCTGACAGCGCCTGTTGTATATTTGGATGTTCTCACCCCCCCCCCCCCCCCCCGTGGTCGCGTAGATTTTTCTCCAGATCCTCCGGTTTTTCCCACCACATATAAAATCAACATGCTTTCAAATTATTTGGCCGCTATTAATTCCAATGTATTAAGCCACTATGTCGAGCTATCATTTGTGCCAGGATGCTTCTGAAAAAAAACCTCAGTGGGCCTTACCTGGTAAAATAAGAATTGTTTAGTTCAGCTGTCGCATGGATCACGCGGCCCTTACCGCCGTCGTCGTCGCCGTCGTCGTCTTGGCGATGGCCGGCGGCCGTGTCGCCGCGGCGATGGTGACCCCGGGCGGCAGGGAGTCCAGGTAGCGCGTGGGGCTCGCCTTCAAGTGCTTCACCACAAACGTTTTCTTGCTCAGCGCCTGGCGCCTGCGCAGCTCCTTCTCCTCCTTGTACTTGGCGAGGCGCTCCCTGCGCAGCAGCTGGGAGCTCTGTTCGCCTGTCCCCACGCACGCAGAATCAGGAACTTTATTTACGCAGGAGCAATCCGATGAGCTATGAAGCTCTTTTTTGTCTTGGCATGGGGTCAGAACGTTACAACAACAAAACAAGACAAAATCAGAAGTGCAATGTATTGAAAAGGTAAACAAATTCCTTAAAAATATACGCAAAAAAACGAAGCGATTTTTGTTTATCCTACTGGGTAAAGCTCACTGTGCTGTTAACTTATTTTTTCAGAAGGAACCTGGCCATCACCAACGATAGCTCAACAAAAGCAGCTCATCACGCGGAAAAGCGCAAAGGAGACGCACGGAGGAGATGCGCTGCCCGCGTGGCGGGCGGCCGGTGAGCTCTCCACACCCAGCAGCCACGGCTGCCGCCAGGAAAGCAAAGCGCCGTCAAAGGGCACCTGTCAATTCTCCTTCGTAGTGCAGCAGGATGGCTAACCACTGTGCCAATGCTCTGCTACAAAGATCCCCTGTATAGCCTTACTAGATTGTTGGGGCAAGTGCTGTTAGCGATCACCTATGAAGGCCGGCACGGTACATGAGGGGGTGGGTAGCCAACACCAGTGGCGATGTTTACACACCGCACCAGGTACTCATTTGAGGCCGAGTCGACTTAGTGGAGGCCCATGACCGGTTCAGATAATCATCACTGGTGTTGGCCGTGAGCGGGAATCGAACTCGCGTCACCGGGTTCGTAGAGCAGCGTGCCAACCGCTGCGCCACCGCTCCCCACAACACAGACACACACACGGGTGTGTGCGAGTGTGTTCAGTGTGTACGTGAGCTTCAGTCGTGTTCTTGTCCTCGCATCACCCGGCCTGAGAGAATCCGTGCCCTTACATATCCTGCTCCGAGCGCCTCAAAATACATAGTGGCCGGGAGGTCTGATTCAGCACACAACCGATCGCCAGCTTGCCAACAGATAATCCCATCACAACGTACGCGAGAGCACGTGCCCTCAGGGCACCAGACAGACAGCACTCTCCACCCTGATGCTGCCGACGCTGCTGCTGCTGCGAGTAATCCCAATCGAGTAATTTGCAATGAATTCTCCAAATTTCGCCAAATAAGTTGGCGAGGGAACTCCGTGAGGGGTGGGGGTGGCTACCTGTAGGCTTGCCGCTCTCTCCTTGGGGGGCCACGTTGACGCTCCTCTCGGCGAGCGGGGAGTACCCCCGGCGGCGCTCCAACAGGATGGTGGCACGACGGTCGCGTCTCCCCACCGCCTTCTCCTGCGCCAGGCGCACACGCAGCTCGGCCACGGGGCCACGCTTCTTGTGCAGCCCGGCGTGCGCCGACGGGATGATGCTGCCACCGTTCCTCGTGACGCGCCCACTCGCCATCATGATCACTGCAGCGGAGACGAACAACAACAACAATACGTAAGTGTATTTTTTTAAAAAGTTTTTTTTTTAAACACGCTTTTATGAAGTGTGCTAGTAGCAGAGGTGGGACAAAGTCATTGTTATGCAAGTCCAAGTCGAGTCGCAAGTCATCAAATTCATGACTCGAGTCTGACTCGAGTCCAAGTCACATGACTCGAGTCCACATCTCATAGGTGGGACAAAGTCATTGTTATGCAAGTCCAAGTCGAGTCGCAAGTCATCAAATTCATGACTCGAGTCTGACTCGAGTCCAAGTCACATGACTCGAGTCCACACCTCATAGGTGGGACAAAGTCATTGTTATGCAAGTCCAAGTCGAGTCGCAAGTCATCAAATTCATGACTCGAGTCTGACTCGAGTCCAAGTCACATGACTCGAGTCCACACCTCTGGCTAGTAGTAATGGTAGAACTCCACGACTCCAGGACGCGGCCCCGAAGCTTGTCATAACGGAAGGCTCCGTTGGGCAATTACAGCCAACGTCAGTTTACCGTGGGAAATTAGAGCAAAGCCGAAACATAACATATAAAAATTAATGTTTAAAAATATATATTTTTATGATAGAATATGGTCTTGCCATCAGTATGACACAAGTATACCAAGTTTGCAGTCGATACCACATTAGGAAGTGGGTTAAAATTGAGTTACAAGATTTGAGGATATGACAACAAGAGAGTGAGTTCATAGAAAGCGTGTAAAAAGATAGTTTAAAAGTTTTAGTTTAATTTTGTATGATAGAATATAGTATTGTCATTAGTATGACATAAGTATACCAAGTTTACAGTGGATACCACATTGGGAAGTGGGTTAAAATTGAGTCACAATATTTGAGGATACGACAACAACAACAGAGTTAAATAAAAGTATGTAAGTAAATAAATAAATGAGCCCACGCCCCCCCCGTTATAGCCTCAACAGACTGTAGGGGCAAGTGCTGTTAGCAAGCACCTCTAAAGGCCGGCACGGCACACGAGGGGGTGGGTGGCCAGTACCATGCCCGGCCGCCTTTGTCTCCCTAGTGGCGATGTTTATACATCTCACCAGGTACTCATTTGAGACCGAATCGACCTAGGGGAGGACCAGGACCTGTTCGGACAATTGTCACTGGTGTTGCCCGTGTGTGGGAATCGAACTCGGGTCACTGGATTAGTAGCGCAGTGCGCTAACCGATACGCCACCGCTCCCTACTACCACGCATACTACCATGATACAAAGACAACAATCCCCCGTGTAGCCTTAACAGACTGTAGGGACAAGTGCTGTTAGCGAGCACCTATAAAGGCCGGCACGGCACACGAAGGGGGTGGGTGGCCAGTACCATGCCCGGACCGAACTCGGGTCACTGGATTAGTAGTGCAGTAACCTCACCGATACGCCACCGCTCTACACTACCACGCATACTACCATGATACAAAGATCCCCCGTGTAGCCTTAACAGACTGTAGGGGGCAAGTGCTGTTAGCGAGCACCTATGAAGGCCGGCACGGCACACGAGGGGGTGGGTGGCCAACACCACGCCCGGCCGCCTTTGTCTCCCTAGTGGCGATGTTTACACACTCAGCCTCAAATGAGTACCTGGTGCGATGTGTAAACAGGTACTCATGAGGCTGAGTCGACCTAGGGGAGGCCCAGGACCGGTTCAGATAATCGAACCCGGGTCGCCAGGTTTGTAGCGCAGTGCGCTAACCACTACACCACCACTCCCCACTATTATACACGACCGCGCATACACACACCAGTATATACACACAGACGCTGTGAACACATCTCTATCAGCATAAACACACAAGTGTATTCAAACACATAAATACCGTGAAGAATATAAAACACACAAACTAACACGCGAGTCGTATATTGTAAAATAGACAAAGAAGAATCTTGGAGACTTGACGAATCCGAAGAGCTAACAAACAATACAACAGTCGAAAGCCACACCAAGACAACAACAACAACAGCCCCAATCCACACCAAGACAACAACAACAACAACCCCAACACACTCCATCGTGAATACTCGAGACACACACGCCAGTAATACTCCTCATTGCGTAACGCACTCACCCTGTAACTCGAAAATACTCACCACATTCACCCCATACCACACTCACCTCGTGACACTCGCTCACCACGTAACGCTCACCTCGTGACACTCGCTCACCACGTAACGCTCACCACGTATCGCTCACCACGTATCGCTCACCACGTAACGCTCACCACGTATCGCTCACCACGTATCGCTCACCCGCACTCCTCACCTCGTAACGCTCACCACGTATCGCTCACCACGTAACGCTCACCACGTATCGCTCACCACGTATCGCTCACCCGCACTCCTCACCTCGTAACGCTCACCACGTATCGCTCACCACCGTTACGCTCACCACGCCACCCCCGGTAACGAATTCGATAACGAATTCGCCGCTCCGTTCAAATGTCCACCCAAACTCAATTCCTATTGGACGATGGCGCGGCGT
>NC_136111.1:16724295-16865846 GCF_965212315.1 Lampetra planeri
AACCAAGAAGATGAAGTCCACTCGGCTCCACATCCTCCTGTACCACATCACTCCATCTCCTCTCTCGCTCTTTCTGCGCCCGTTAAGGCCGCTCTATCCGGTCAAACACAAGCTGCTTGGGCATGCGGTGGCTGGGAATGCGGGCTACATGACCCAGCCAGCAAAGCCTTGTTGGCGTGCCGTGTGGTGGTCCTGTCGCTGGGGCTTATAAATTGAGGAGCGCGGTGGGGGGTGGGGGGGCAGACTGTTTTCTGGGATGCCAGGGATGGCAGAGTGGTCGTGAACACGTGCATCGCAGTCTGAAGTCCCTGGGTATCCATTTCCAACTCGAACGCTTTTCTGTTTGAAAGTGTCCAGATGCTTGACAGATACACACTCCACATACTCACACTCTCCCACAAACTCACTCCCACACAAACTCGACAAACAGAAAAGCGTTCGAGTCGGAAATGGATACCCAGGGACTTCCCGACCACTCTGCCATCCCTGAAAACAGTCTGCCCCCCCCCACCACCACCACCACCGCGCTCTCAATTTATAAGCCCCAGCGACAGGACGACCACACGACACGGACAATTCGTAAGGTTTGTCACGTAAACATGCCAATTCCTTACTAGTTCCGCACAGCGGTTGTGTGTTGGAGAGTAAACCCAGTACAACATTTACAATTCGAGTACCGTGACGTTTCGCCGGTAAGTACAACGACCAGCAGCATCAGGCGACAGCCAGAGTTGTGGAGAAATCCTCCTCCTGCTTCGGTCTTAAATAGACGGGGGCATAAATGTGATGACGTCACCTGTGAATCAATCACGTGGTGCGACCAGTGGGGTGGGAGGGTTAATGTATTCATATAAATGACAATGGATATATATTTTTGGTCGGGTTATTCACAGTCATTCACCATACATGATGTATGTACATCACACACGCATATTATGCATGCGCATTGTGTATAGAGATGTAGTGAGATGAACGATACATAAGAGGGAAGCAACCTGGCCACAAATGATAACTAAGTGGCTTATCACGTGGAAAAAAAATACTCTAAACGCACGTTGCTTCTAAATGTGGAGCGAAAAACCGGAGAAAAATCCACAAACTCCGAATGTACAGGTGTTATGGTCGGGATCGAACCCACGACCTCCTGTATACCCAGGCAAGGTAGTTAACATCTCGCCATCGTGGCGCACATTTTTCAATTGTTTAATTTATCCGAACGTCAGAAAGCGAGCGGTCGTTGACGTGTTCATGAGAAGCTCACGTTGTTAGAAGCTGAATAATGCATTCAATGGCAACTCCCTTATTTGTTGCGTGGTTTCGAGAGGAGTGGGAGTGGGGCTTGAATGTATTGGGGGGGGGGGGGGCTCTGAGTTTTTGCTCTAAACTCGCATTCGTCACTACTAACATCGTTTTGGCCTCGAAATGGAACACAGTCAAGGAGGGCCATTGCCCAAAACGTCGCGTATTATATATATTTATTCCTTTTAAGGCCACACAGTGTTAGTGACGAATGCGTTTAATTCTGTGTCTTGTGTTTTGTGTACAGCTGCCAACGCAGCATCAGCATCAAGTGAAGTGAGGGCGCCACGGTGGCGAGATGTTAACTGCCTCGTGAAGTTTGCATGTCTCTCTCCCCCGTGGTCGCGTGGATTTTCCTCCGGTTTTTTTTCCTCCACATTTAGACATTGTGCACGTTTAGAGCATTTGGCTGCTATAAGCTTTCACACGATAGGCCACTTCGTAGAGCTATAATTTGTCAAATCAGGTCGCTTCTGAAAAAGAGCTATATAGGTCAGTGGGCCTTACCTAGTGAGATAAAAAAAAATTAATTGATCTGTTTAAGCATTTGATAAGTTTGCTTGTGCTGATCGTTCCCCTGGCCTGGACAGTTGTTTTGACCTGATGGAGGAAACCAAGCCGACTCAAGAACACTCGGCGAGTATAAGATGCGACTTGGCCGTCCATGGGATCGCTGTACGCGCATCTCAGCGGGACCATGCCCGGCTTACATGGGCTCAGGGTTGGCCCTCTCGTCAGCGAGAGGTGTCACAGTGATCACAATTGCATGACTGAACAATAATGAAGTCCGGGTTCCTTTTTCAATCCACTGCAAGATGGCATCGCCGCGCCGCGTCAGTCGCGGGAGTTGACCACACTCCACCCTCGCCCATCTTTTACTCCAGTCCACCAGCCAACGGAACCCCGACAGAGCGCATCCTTTGCACCGCTTCCCGATGGCCGTGGCCACGAGAGTCGTGCCTCTCAACCTCTGCCAGTTTACCGGCGAGCTGGAACATATCAGTGAAAAATTAAGCACCCATCCCATCCCATCCCCCCATCGCATCCAATCCCACCAAGATTCCACCTCACCACCAAAGAGCCGTGCCCCGACTGTGTGCCAGAGGTCGCAATCGGATACCCGATACCCGTACCCTACCCGATACCCGGCTACCCGTACCCGGCCGGGTACGGGTACGGGTAGGCCGTGAGTCACTGATGAGTCACCGTTTGTCACTCATTTCCCAACGTCTTGTCTCTTCTCACAATTCAAGTTCCTAGAATCAACCCACCCGCGCCTGCAACATGGCTTCATCCCAGAGGTCGCAATCGGGTACTCGTACCCGTACCCTACCCGATACCCGGCCGGGTACGGGTAGCCGGGTATCGGGTAAGGAATGAAAACCCGTTTGCGACCTCTGCTGTGTGCCCTTGCGTCACACCCGCTAAATGGCTTTACATCAAATTAGGCGCAAACATCACACGGAGGCGTACATTTTCGCCCGTAATCCACATCTGAAAGAACCTCGCCACGAACGATTAATAATTCAATGGCCCCCGTCTAGCCGCACGCTAAACAATACCCCGTCAAGAAAGGCAATCTCGCCGCTCTTATTTCCAAACGCGGTCTCCACACACCCAACCCCACACCACGTCGTCCGCTTTCCGAGCATGCACGCGTGAGAGAAGCGCGCAAAATTAATTATCCGTTTGGGCGGTGATACGTTTTTTTTTTCGTAACACGGATAAATACATCACCAGCGAATTGGAAATTCCATTTAAACGTGACAATGGGCTTGTGAATGAAATATCAACGTGTAAATTACAGCGGTTTCACCCCGTCAGAACCAGACTTGCCACGCGCTGAGTCCTCTGCGCGCTGGTGGGGTTTGGGTTTGTGGTGGCATGCGTCTAAAACAACGGGGAGAGAGTTTTACCGTCACCACGTTTTATTTTGATTTTACAAAGCGAGGTACACTGAGCTGCTACCCGGCGGTCGCCAATGATAGCGCGACGAGGTGGCTTTACGCGTGGGGATTTATAGCGGCCAAATACTCTGAGAAGCACGTTTCCACAGTGGGGGGGGGGGGGGGCACAGTCATCTCAGTCAATCAGTCCAAGGCACCTGCGTCTGTCCCATCACCTTCCTGCCAGCGGACCTTCAACACTTCACGTGGCCTCCGATTGGCTAATATCTACACCCACCGTGCAGATATTAGCCAATCACAAAAGGGTATGCGGTTTCGCGTGAAACAATTCCTTGATCCGCGGATCGCGTGCCGATGGCTCGACGCAGCGACTAACCCTTGATAACAACCGCCATTCGACACTAAGTGGCGGTGACGTCACCACGACGCTTGTGCCAGGCCATGTGCACCTTGAGGCCACGTTAAGTTGTCGAACGCCCGCTAGCAGGAGGTCACGGGGCAGACCCAGGGGCCACAGGTCGATCCTTGATAAGTACACTATGTAACACGATTTCTGTTCCTGGGTAGTGTTATTTTCTAATTTCTTACGCCTCAAAAGTATAGAAATGGCTATTATTCCGCACAAACTTTGCTTTTGTGACCAGGACTTTACGTGAAGGAATTACACAAATGCGTACCACGTGTTCTCATTGAAAATAGATACATTTCAAAATGTCACTGTCCTGGTCACAAAAGCAAAGTTTGTGGGGAATAATAGCCATACTCTTTTGTTCTTTCGGTAAAGTCACGTGGGTAGACAAATAATCGATCACGACGTTTCGATCGCAACACAAGCAATCGCCATCAGGTGGGACAACCACAGCAAGAAACAACTTCAGCAGTTTGTCTTCCCCTTGCTGTGGTTGACTTTACCGAAAGAACCAAAGTCACGAAAGCTTCAAATCATGATATAATAATAATCATGTTCTATACTTTTGAGGCAAAAGCAATGAGGAAATGACACTTACTACCCAGGAACAAAACATTGTGTTAGTATTATTCATTCTGACGACCGATGCAATCTCTACCCACGTGTGTGGACGTGCGTTATGTTGAACCTTTAAAGCGCCGTACACAGCCCCAACCGTGCAAATCGGAGGCGCGGGCAGGGAGTGAGTGAGGGGTGGTAACGACACGGCGATGAATTATATCGATTGCCCTATAACTACATTCTGTAAATCGGCTCGATTATAGTGCGCGCATTATTTTCGCCTTCTTACTCGTTGACAGCCACATCCCCCCCCCCCCCCTTTGCAGGCGGTGACACTCCGTGGCAGCCGCGTTCTCCCACGCGACAAGCATTTTACCACTTTTAATTCGAACCCGTCCGCGGCTAGCGAAGGTGTTGTTAGGGTTTCATTAAGGGAGACCCCCCCTCCTCCTCCTCCCTCCATCCGCGTATCGCCGCCACGCGCCGAGTCTCTTCTCGACAGTCGCCGCAAATTAACAGCCGCCGCCGCTCGTAACGAGATTTGAGAGATAAAGAGGCGTGGGAGGGTCATTGTGTGGGGGGGGGGGCGGTAGTTTAGCGTTTAGAGCGCCGGGTGGGGCTGGGTGGGGGGAGGGTGGGGGCAGGGTGGGGGGAGGGTGGGGCTGGGTGGGGGGAGGGTGGGGGCAGGGTAGGGGGAGGGTGGGGCAGGGTGGGGGGAGGGTGGGGCAGGGTGGGGCAGGGTGGGGCAGAGTGAGGAGGGGCTGGTCACCCCGTGGTGCCCTTATAAAACTCAACGTTTAACCTACTCACGCCGGCTTGTGCCCGCCCTCACAGTCGGGCATATTTGCGGGATACACCACGCCACCGTTGACTCTGCCCATTGACCGAAGCAACCCAACGTTCCTACCAGCTCCCTCCGCAGGAGGAATGTGTTAAGTGACGTTCACCGGAACAGTCACCGTGGTAGGAGCAAGAGAAGAGCTTGCAAGAGACTCCTGCCCAGCTATCGTCACAGCGAGGTGAGGGGGCCCTGTGACCCACCTGTGTGGAATTTCTCGAGTGATTCCCTTCGCGTGAAAACGCTCCTCTGGTTTCCTACCGCGAGCCAATGGCTATCGCGTACAAATGACCTCTCTCACCTGACGTTGAACTCTTGAACCTTCCGAGTTCGGGTCGGGCATCCGCACACCCGGCACCTGGCCAGATCGTGAGCCGTGGTCAACCCACTGCTGGATTAAGGCCTCCCCAAAGCCACCACCACCTTTTGCTGAACTCAAAAACGAAAGTATTTTTTTATTTTACCAGGTAAGGGCCACTGACCTATATAGCGCTTTTTCAGAAGCTACTTGGCTATCATAAATTATAGATCAACGAAGTGGGCTTACGTTGAAATGTATAGCGGCCGGTTACTCCAAACGCACGTTTCTACATGTGGAGGGGAAAAAACCCGGAGTACCCGGAGAATCATCCACTTGACCACGGGGAGAACATGCAAACTCCAAATATACAACAGGCGTCAGGGTCGGGATCGAACCAACGACCCTCCTGTATACCAGGCGAGGTAGTTAACATCTCCTAGCCACCGCGGCGTCCAGCAATGTGCACAATCAACACCCGGCACCTGCGGCACGGACCGAGTATTTTTTGTAATCACTCCATCTCATTGGTAGGAACGTAACCACCCTTCTGAGGACGCGTTCCATGCCTTGGCTGCCTGTCAACTCCCCACCCCGTTATTATTCTTCTTGACTGCCGTACATCATCCGCCCCACTCCCTCTCTCCACCCACCACGCTCGTGACACGTCCAGCCAAAGCGCAGCCGGCACACACATAAAGAGAGTGACGGCGACGCTGCCGATAAATTCCAGCGCAGCGCACAGAGCTCCCGTGCGTGGCCGCACAGAGCCCCCCCCCCCGTGCGTGGCCGCACAGAGCCCCGTGCGTGGCCGCACGCACGCGGCCCAAGAAGGACCCGAACCGCAGCGCAGCGATGAATCTGCAGATTTATTCCTCGTGGTTTGGCAGCGGGACAGCACGAGAATTAAAACGTGGAAGAGAAAAAAAACCAAACCAGGACCGGTGATGAGGCCTCGCGTAGCCGCGTGGATGTCGCGGTCAACCGCATGCCTCGCTCGTCAACCGCACACACTTAATCAAACACACCTCATCGACCACACACACACCTCGTCAACAACACACCCCCTCACTTTAACCGCACAACCCGTCCGCCTTCAATCGCACAGAACTCATCAATTACACAGAACTCATCAATTACACAGAACTCATCAATTACACACGCCTCATCCTCACGGCGTATGCTTTCAATCCGCACACGCTCCCCACCAACCACACGCTCCTCATCAACCAGACACACACACACGCACTTCATCAAACACACCTCATCGACCACACACACACCTCATCAACCAGACACACGCACGCGCACCTCTCATCACAAACAAACGCAGCACCGGAGAATCCGGAGCGCCGGCGTGAAACAAGCAGAGGGCCTCGTCGAGCCGTGGCGGGCTGGGACTGGCGCCGGGAGACGAGGGTGATGAGGGTCAAGACCGCGCACACGCACGTGCACACAAAGACAAAGATCCCCCATATAGATTTAACAGACTGTCGGGGCAAGTGCTGTTAGCGAGAAAATATTAAGGCAGGGAGGGCACACGAGGAGGTGGGTGGCCAGCACCACGCCCGGACGCCTTTGTCTCCCCAGTGGCGACGTTTTTACACGCCGCACCAGGTGCTCATTTGAGGCCGAGTCGACCTAGGGGAGGGCCCCATGACCGGTTCAGATAATCGTCACCGGTGTTGGCCCGTGAGTGGGAATTGAACTCGGGTCGCCGGGTTCGTAGCGCAGCGTGCCAAACGCTACACTACCCCTCCCCTTCACGCACACACGCACACACACACGCACACACACGCACACACACGCACACACACACGCACACACACGCACACACGCGCACACACGGAGTGCATGTGGAGAGTAAGGACGGCTCCTGCAGCAGACTTGTGTGGTCGTACGATCGTCAGCGGCCGAGCTGGGTGGAGCCGGGTCAAGGTGGAGCCGGGTCAAGGTGGAGCCGGGTCAAGGTGGAGCCGGGTCGAGGTGGAGCCGGGTCAAGGTGGAGCCGGGTGAAGGTGGAACCGAGTCAAGATGGAGCCGGGTGAAGGTGGAGCCGGGTCAAGGTGGAGCCGGGTCAAGGTGGAGCCGGGTCGAGGTGGAGCCGGGTCAAGATGGAGCCGGGTCAAGGTGGAGCTGGGTGAAGGTGGAGCCGGGTGAAGGTGGAGCCGGGTGAAGGTGGAGCCGGATCAAGGTGGAGCCGGGTGAAGGTGGAGCCGGGTGAAGGTGGAGCTGGGTCGAGGTGGAGCCGGGTCAAGGTGGAGCCGGGTCAAGGTGGAGCCGGGTGAAGGTGGAGCCGGGTCGAGGTGGAGCCGGGTGAAGGTGGAGCCGAGTGGAGGTGGAGCTGGGTGAAGGTGGAGCCGGGTCGAGGTGGAGCCGGGTCAAGGTGGAGCCGAGTGAAGGTGGAGCCGGGTGAAGGTGGAGCCGGGTCGAGGTGGAGTCGGGTCAAGGTGGAGTCGGGTCAAGGTGGAGCCGGGTAAAGGTGGAGCCGGGTCGAGGTGGAGCCGGGTCAAGGTGGAGCCGGGTCGAGGTGGAGCCGGGTGAAGGTGGAGCCGGGTCAAGGTGGAGCCGGGTCGAGGTGGAGCCGGGTGAAGTTGGAGCCGGGTCAAGGTGGAGCCGGGTCGAGGTGGAGCCGGGTCGAGGTGGAGCCGCTGCTAGTTGGCTGGGGGCCGGAAGGAATCCTTCTCCTGTCGGATAGCGCCCATGGTGGCAATGGGGTCACTCTTCCCTGCGTGCTGCTGCACCGTCGGCTCCCTGTTCCACACAGCGAGGATCACAAGTTTCCAGTTATGAGGAACGCTCGTGTCTGTCTGCGTGAGACCTATGACCACCACGTGCACCACAATGGGAACTCGGCTCTTACCTCACGCGCATGAAGGGGTTAAAGGTGAACTCATCGCCGATGCAGGAGGGCACAGTGGGCTCACCCCTCGCTTGACGCTCCTGCAGCCACGGTCAACACACAACGGTCAACTCACACGTCAACTAAGATGTGGTCAACTCACCGGCCCTCTGTTGTTATTGGGAGGGCGACTGCCTTCAACTGCTCAGTAGCAGCGTCCTTCACGAGCCTCCGCCACAAACACACCCACAAAAAACCGGAAAAGCCCTGGATAGCCTTAACAGACTGTTGTGGCAAGTGCTGTTAGCGAGCAGCACCGATGAAAGCTGGTGTTGGCCGTGAGCGGGATCGAACTTGGGTGGTTGGGCTCGTCGCGCAGCACGCTAACCGCGGCACTACCGCTCCCCACACAAACACACACGTACACACATACACACACACACGTACACAGACGTACACACACGTACACACACACACGTACACACACATACACAGACGTACACACACACACGTACGCACACACACGTACACACACACACACGTACACACACACAGACGTACACACACACACATACACTCTCCTCCAATACACAGGTTATCACCCTTGCGCTACCACACTCCTCTCCCGTGCCTCACTTGGCAGGGGGCTATTGGGTGGGCGGGCTGGGGGGTGGGGGGCTGGCGGGGGGGGGGGTGCTGGGTGAAGGAGGGGGGCGAGAGGAGACGCACCGTTGCCCAAGCCAGCTTCTCCAGCACTGCCGAGTTGCCGGGCTCCACGTGACGCGCAAACTTCAGGTTGTTCACCGTGTACTCGTGCCCGCAGTACACTCGCTGTGGTAAAACACACAAAAACAAAGGGCCCCCCCCGTGTAGCCTTAACAGACTGTAGGGGCAAGTGCGGTTAGCGAGCAATTATGAAGGCCGGCACGGCACACGAGGGGGTGCGTGGCAAACACCACGGCTGGCCGCCTTTGTCTCCCCAGTGGCGATGTTTACACACCGCACCAGGTACTCATTTGAGGCCGAGTCGACTTAGGGGAGACCCATGACCGGTACAGATAATCGATAATAATGGCCGTGAGCGGGAATCGAACTCGCCAGGTTCACGGCGCAGCGCGCGAACCGCTACACGACCACTCCCCACACAGACACAGGCGCACACGCACACACCCACGTACGCACGCACGCGCACGCGCGCCCCAGTCGATAGCAGAGAAAACCAGCGAGGCAGAGTTAATTTAAGCAGACTACTTGACTCGTGAGAGATTGCCAAATGCGTTCACTCGGAAGACGGAGGGCCCAATTGTAAAGATTTTTTTTGTTTTTCTCGTCGGAGCCCCCCCCCGCCCCCCCCCCCCCGAGGGCCGGAGCGTAGAGACGCGGAGAGATGAGAGGGGGACGCACCGACTCGGGGGGCAGGGCCCCCAACACCTCGACGAGCGCCGTGAACATCTCCCGAGGGGTCCCCTCGAAGAAGCGGCCGCAGCCCCCCACGAACAGCGTGTCTCCTGCCGCGGGGGGGCGGGGGGGGGGGGACAAATTAAGAGACAAAGACATCCCCCCACACCCCCCCCCCCCCCCACCGTATTGCCTTGAAAAAACTGTTGGGGACAAGCGCTGTTAGCGAGCACCGATGAAGGCCGTGGGCCGCACGGAGGCCGAGTCGACCTAGGGGAGGAGGCCCAGGACCGGTTCAGACAACAGTCACTGGTGATGGCCGCGAGCGGGAATCAAACCCGGTTTGCCGGGGTTCGTTACGCAGTGCGCCGCCAAACCATCGTGCCGCCACTCCCCAAACAATACGTACAAAGACGCCCGCGCGCACACGCACACCCTGGCGGGTTCTCATATATTCACTCCATCGTGCGTTGCTCCTGTTTATGACCTTTCTATCGTACGTGCACTATAAGGCCTTTGTGAGCCAGGTCTTCCCTCGAAGAGGGCGGGAGAGCTCAGAGTCTCAGCGGGCTCCCCCACTTGATCGTCAGCCGAGATTAACCCGCGGAAGAGTGGCGCGCTCGCACAACACGCGGGCAGCGAGATAAGGAGATGGGGCGGAGGCGAGGAGATAGCGGAGACGGGGAGACACAGAGAGACGACAGGTGGATGTGGAGACAGGGAGACAACAGGTGGATGTGGACACAGGGCGATGGGGAAACAGGTGGATGTGGAAACAGGGAGACACAGAGACAGAGAGACAGATGTCCACCTAGCCTGGTACGTGCACGCGAGTGAAAAAGTGGGGAGGCCCTCGACTACGACATTGAGCCGGGGGGGGGGGGGGGGGCTGCTCACGGAACAGGCGAGTGGAGGAGGGGGATTTGACTTGAAGACAACGAGCGAGGAGCGGGGATCACGGGGAAGCAGCACAAGTGTGCTGCTGCTGCTGCCGTTGCGAGGCTGCCCGCAGGACGGCGAGATGTTAGCGCCATCGCTTGGTATACAAGTCGATCCTGACCCTGACGCCTGTATTTTTGGAGTTTGCGTCTCTCTCCCGGTGGTCACGTGGGTTTTCTCCGGGTCATCCGGTTTTCTCCCTCCACATTGAGAATCAACGTCACGCGTTCGGAGTAATTTCGACGAGCGCTCGAAACTTCCACGCGGTAAGCCACTTGGTCGAGCTATCATTGGCGATGCCCAGCTCGCGTCTTGGATTAGAAAAAGAGCTAAATAGTTCACCTGCTGAAATAGAAACTAGTTTTTGAGTTGAGCAGTTTAGAATCCAAAGAGCGGAGTAGTGAGGCAGCACCGCCACCTCGCCGGAGGGTGACCCCCCCCCCCCGCCCCCCAGCCGTGTGGGGGGCGGGGGGGAGGGGGGAGTGACCCCCCCCACCCCCCAGCCGTGTGGGGGCGAGGGGGAGGGGGGGGGGTCAACCACACTTTACTTCAGCAGGCAACGGCGATTCGCGGTGCATTGGCGACGGGGGGAGGGGGGGTAGGGAGCTAGGCCCGGTTGGTGTATCCCTCGCCAACGACGTCATCCACGGGACGGGAACTGGAGTTGGGAGGTTGAGGCTCTTAGCGCGGTGCTCAGGAACCCAGCGGTATGTGACGTGCGCGTGCAGCCCTACATCTGCTAGATTCACACCACCGTCCAAGACAATTGCATTTGCAAAATGCTCAGGAGCAGCAGCAGCAGTGACTCTCTTTCAGAGTGAATCATCAGCGGTGATCTACGTATGTACGTATGGTCTGTTGAACGTCTTTCGCACCGTACGTAGCCAACCGTGCTAATCGAGATGCAGGCCCCGGCAGGAACCATCATCGCCGTCATCTGGAAAAATACGGAAGTGGGGCCAGAGGGCTCAAATTTCGGCCGGTTCTCTCCGCCTGCCCGTTGAAAGAACGCCGCGTAAACGGCCCTCCGAAAAATACACCAACACTCCCCGACGTTCTGAACCCAAACCTCAACGCCACCCTATAGCACACAACACACGCGGCTCAGAAAACCGCCCTCGGTGGATTTACATTTAAATGAGGAAGAGCCTCATCAAGAGCGCCTGAGCAGACGGCGAGTTTGTAGTTGCTCAGCGCACGCGCGCAGACACACACGAGAGCACGCGCGCGCGCACGCACGCTCTCAGCGGCCGAGTTGACCGGGGTGTGAGCGGCGGTCGCTTGCAGCGCTTTGTAAAACTTAAGTCGGACCGGCGCAATGTCATCGCTATTTGCCGAGGCACAGGGAAGCCGGGCAAGTGATGAAGTTCCCCGTGACGGACAGGGCAATTATTGATTGAGAACGAAAAAAGGGCGCGCCCACGGTATTAAATAAGATGCGGGGAGAACACCCCCCCCCCCCGAAGCTCGGGAGTTGAACACAAAAACGGAGAGAGGCAATTTTCGCATGAAAGTAACGGTTCATTAAACAAACGACGCGTGCTATGTGCGCGCGTCATGTTTGACGTTGATGTTAGACATGAGTAATGGGAGGAGGAGGGGGGGGGGGCGTGGGGGGTGGGGGGTGGTGGTCATATTGGAGATAAAACGAGCGTGGGAGTGACAGACAACACACGAGACGACATTTCACAACGGAGGAGCGGCGGCGGCGGCAGTGACAATCCGATGAGTGACGACGGATTCGTGGTCGTGATCCGGTTGGAGAAGTCGACAAAAGTCCAAGGGATGTCCCGTTCAAATGAGCGCTGAGGCAGTGCCGGTGCGCGTCTCCCATTCCACAGCCCTGAAAGCCCCGTGGTGGACAATTCCACCTTTCTACCGGTTCAGACAATCTTCACTGGGGCTGGCGAGTCTCTCCAGGGACGGATGTTGTTGTCGCTTTCAGCACCGTTCCGCACTTTTCTGTCCCGTTATTTAGAGTTCCGCTCGCCCCATTCGCCCGAACGTAATACTGGACCTGTCATTTGAAACGTCAACATCATCTTCATCATGATCATCACGATCTATCCAATGCTGGACAAAGGCCTCATTGAAGTGCTGAATCGATTAACATAGTAATTGCAATATTAGATTACGATTACTCTACATTCGGGTTGGCCAACCTTTGACAGACCCAAAACCAAAAAGTACCCACATTTGACTGCAAGTATTGTGGTTAACGTAAACATGATTCCTTGCAAAAGGTGTCAGTTTTGTTGCCAGAAAAAAAGGGGAAACCCCTATTAGTATATTTTGGTGCTGGCAAAGGAGGTCCCATGATGTGGCTGCTCACCGCGAGCTCTCATCACTCTGGCAGTGCGTTGTCTTGAACTGTGCGCCTTTTGGCGTCATCTGGTCGAACACCATATGAGACTAGGCTCTAAAGAAAGCTGTCTCTGGTGCGGACCAATCAGTTTCAAAGACAATGCATACATTATCAGAGTATTGTTTTTTGTTTGCATTTGACTGCAAGTATTGTGGTTCATGTAGACATGATTCCTTGCAAAAGGTGTCAGTTTTGTTGCCAGAAAAAAAGGGGAAACCCCTATTAGTATATTTTGGTGCTGGCAAAGGAGGTCCCATGATGTGGCTGCTCACCGCGAGCTCTCATCACTCTGGCAGTGCGTTGTCTTGAACTGTGCGCCTTTTGGCGTCATCTGGTCGAACACCATATGAGACTAGGCTCTAAAGAAAGCTGTCTCTGGTGCGGACCAATCAGTTTCAAAGACAATGCATACATTATCAGAGTATTGTTTTTTGTTTGCATTTGACTGCAAGTATTGTGGTTAATGTAAACATGATTCCTTGCAAAAGGTGTCAGTTTTGTTGCCAGAAAAAAAAGGGAAAACCTTATTAGTAAGTACCCACGAGTTCTGCAAAGAGCAAAGTGTTTCTATATAAAGTATATATATATCAAGTATATATATATAAAGTATATATATAAAGTATATATATATAAAGTGTATATATAAAGTATATATATAAAGTATATATATATAAAGTGTATATATACATTGACAGTTATCGGCACAGCACGGCAGACATTCATTATGCTTTGCTACAGCGATGGTGCGTTTCTACGTTATGCCCCTTCGACAGAGCAGCGTGCGGTGCATTCAAGAGCAGCGTGCGGCAACGGAAGATGCCAGTGGGCGACCGCTGCTGTACATAACAGCGTCCTCTGCAGACGATCAATCAGGCGGATTAATCGAGAGGTACCGTGGATGTGGCTGGCGTGCTGGGGTGGCCCGAAACGAATGCCTGGTGAAAATTGACGGACGAGTTGACTGCTTGGAGATAATAGACAGTTGCAGCTCCAGACACACGATGTAGTCTGTGGACGAATCGATTGCGAGAGACGAATCGATGTGTCGCGATAATACCTTGCGGGAGGCAGGGGGCGGGGGGGGGGGGGGTCCTGGGCCTTCACTGGTGAAGAGGGTAATGGGGGCGGAGGGCGGCGGGGGGGGGGGGGGGTAAAGCTCACCGGTGAAGAGAGCGGGGGGCTCCGTGCTCCCCTCCTGGGTCACGAAGTAGCAGATGTGGCCGGACGTGTGGCATGGGGTGAACAGACACCGCACGTTTAGCGAGCCAATCTGCACCGTAAACACACAAAGACAAGGATCCCCCGAATAGCCTCAACAGACTGTTGGGGCAAGAGGAGTTAGCGTGCAGCACCTACGAAGGCCGGCACTGCACACGAAGGGGGCGGGCGGCCAGCGCCACGCCCCGGCCACCTCTGTCTCCCTAGCGGCGATGTTCACACATCGCATCAGACACTCATTTGAGGCCGAGTCGATCTAGGGGAGGCCCAAGACCGGTTCAGATCATCTTCACCGGTGATGTCCGTGAGCGGGAATCGAACTCGGGTCGCCGGGTTCGTAGCGCGGCGCGCTAACCGCTGCAACTACTGCTCCCCTCCACACCGCAACACACGCACACAAACACAAAGATCCCCGACATAGCCTTCAACAGACTGTTTCGGGGGCAAGCGCTGTTGGCGAGCACCTTTGAAAGCCGCTGCACCACGGCTCCCACGCTCACACAGCGGGGGCCGTGGGGGGGGGGGGGGTGCTACAGGGGGTGAAGTATGGCATGCAGCGGGGTGTGACCCCCACCTGCAGCTCATCCCCGTGCTTGACGTGCGAGGTGAGCGCTCCGATTCGCTGGTCTCCCCCGACTACGGTCAGCCCCGGCTCCATGGCAACCAGCTTCTCATTACCGCCAGCGTGGTCCCTTCACACCACACACGCACGCACGCACACACACGCACGCACGCACGCACACACACACACAGGCACACATGCACGCACAGGCACACACACACACGCACGCACACACACACACGCACACAGGCACACACACAGGCACACACACACACGCACGCACACACACACACGCACACAGGCACACACACAGGCACACGCACGCGCGCACGCACACAGGTTACTCACCACGCACTCACCTCTCACTCACCACACTACCCGCACATTGCCCCACACTCCTCACTCACTCACAGCACCCTCAGCGGCACACACTCGCCCCACTAGCGCCACTACGCTCGCCACACACGTCCAGCACACACACTCACCGCACCCTCACCTTCCACCACACCTCGTCACCCGACGCTCACCCCCCCTTAACGCTAAAACCCATTAACCCCACGTTCCCTCCCTTCCTCACCTCCTCCTCCTTGTCCCCCTCGCTCACTCACCCCCTGCAAGGACCCCCGCAGCCCGTTACAAATCATCGACATTGTAATTGGCGAGTGGAGCGCCGCGCACACGGCGCATAGTAATTGTGTTGCGTGCTGCTGATTGTGTCTAAGCGTCGTGTTAATGGTGATGGGCATTGAGAGCAAACAGCATTAGCGGAGCTGCGCGCACGGCTGCGACTCGTGCCCTTGTGCAGCTTTGCGTGACGCGCATGCTAGCAGAGGTGTGCGCGCGCGCACGTGCAGCGCGTTTGTGTTACCGCGTGCGTGCGTGCCGAGTGGTAGTGCAACGGCCAGCGCGCTGCGCGACACAACCCGGCAAGCCGCGTTCGATTCCTAGTTCAAGGCCAACACCGGTGACAGTTATTCGAACCGGTCCTGGGCCTCCCCGAGGTCGACTCAGCCTCAAATGAGTAGCTGGTGCGATGTGTAAACATCGCCACTGGGAAAACAAAGGTGGCCGGGCGTGGTGCTGTCCACCCATCCCTTTGTGTCGCGTGCCGGCCTTAATGGGTGCTCGCTAACAGTACTTGCAGTCTGCTAAAGGCTTTGTTGTGTCACTGTGTATGTGTGTGTGTGAGAATCACTATGTGTGTGTCTTTGTGCTGTCTTTTCTTGGATTTTCTGTTTGCACTTAGTCACATATTCACTTTAAGATGTTTTTTGTTCATGTTTTTGTTTTTGTTTGTTGCGGTTGCACCCGATTCAAGAGCCGAATGGCTCACAGGGCTATACCTAATAAATGAACTTGAAACTTGTGTGCAGGGTGTGTGTGTATTGCAGAGTATGTGTGTGTGTGCAGTGTATTCGATGTAAACAACACAACCACCCGACACATACTCTCCACCCAGCACTCTGCGTGTGTGCCATGTGTGGCGAGTGTGACGAGCGGAGTGTGGTATCACCAGTGATGATGAGTGGTGAGCACAGTAGTGAGCTCCACACCCTCCTCCCGAGCAGCCGCAATAATCTGCACACGCACAAACGACAACAATTCCCCGTATAGCCTCGACGAACTGTTGGGGCAAGTGCTGTTAGCGAGCACCTATGAAGTCCAACATGGCACACGAGGGGGTGGGTGGCCAGCCCAGCCGCATGTGTCTCCGTAATAGTGGCGGTTTACCTGCCGTGTGAGGTACTCATTTGAGGCTGAGTCGACCTAGGGGAGGAGGCCCAGGACCGGTTAGATAATCGTCACTGGTGTTGGTCGTGAGTGGGAACCGAACTCGGGTCGCCGGGTTCGTAGCACAGCACAGCGCAGCGCGCTACCACACACGCACACGCACGCACTGTATGCATGTATCATTACCAAGACAAATATTCCCCGTATAGCCTTACAACTGGAGGGGGAAAGTGCCCGTAGCGAACACCTGTGGAGGCTGGCATGGCACACGAAGGGGTGGGCAACACCATAGCCAGCCACCATTGCCGCCCCCAGTGCTGATGTTTCTCCACCGCACCAGGTACTCATTCATGGGTTAAATATGCCTCAGTCAGGGCCTTGACTCGTCTCAATGCTACTTTTTAATTCTCACCTTCATATTGATCTCAGCCGCAAGGTACCTCTCTGACTCCACGAAGAACCTCAATGAGCCCACGAAATGAAATCTCCCCACCAGATCAAAGAAAAAGGAACTCCCTCCTGTTCATACACGAGATTGTATTTAAATCAAAGATTATATCTGAAGGGTATATATTACTTTCCATATCGTCCAGATTGATAGCGTTAAAGTGACTGCTTTTAAATTGCAAACTTTTTCCTCAAGGAGTTTGAAATGAAATAATAATTTTAAATTCTGAACTATTTCTTCTTCACCAGGTATGGCCCACTGAGCTGTACAGCTCTTTCTCAGAAGCGACCACAAATTTGCCACAAATGAAAGCTCAACGAAGTGGCTCGTATCACGTGGACATTTATAGCAGCCACATACTCACGTTGATTCTAAACGTGGAGGGAAAAAGCGGAAAACCCGGAGAACAATCCACGCGACCGCGGGGAGATAGACACGCAAACTCCAAATATACAGGTGTCAAGGTCGAACCCACGACCTCCTGCATACCAGACGAGGCAATTCACATCTTGCCACGCGGCTCCCTGAATTGCATCAACCACTACCGCGATCACCGGCAGTTGCAGCGTGGATTTGACCCCCCAAAAATCACGACCCAAAATCACGACCGCCCCCAAATTTGACCCCTGACCCCTGACCTTGTCGGGCTCGACGGGGTCGACGGCGGCAGCCCGCTGCGTGCGCTCGTCCACCAGGAGGTACATGAAGTTGTCCTGCAGCGCGGGGACGAGGCGCACCCTCATGGCTCCGTGGCTCGTCGATCCGCTCCGACGGGGAGAACGATCCACTCTGACGCACCGACACGGCAGCTCCTGGCTCGAGCGGGGCGAGGGGGGGGGGGAGAGAAGCGTCACACTCTGCCAGACACGGAGAGAGGGGAGAGAGAGTAATACGAGTAACGGATACAATGTTCAGAAACACGCGTTGAGATTATTTGGCTGCTATGAATGTTCCACGTGATAAGCCACTTCGTTCAGCTACCATTTGTGGCCAGGTCGCTTCTGAAAAATGTTATAGCTCAGTGGCCTTTACCTGGTAAAATAAAAAGTTTAGTTATTTTTGTTATTGTTTTGTGATTACCGTTCCTATACTTTACACTCGTAGCGTGTTTTCGTATTGGTTGTTGTTGTAACTTTCCGACCTTCCCCCTATTGGGCATTTGTAAAGAAGAGCTTCATAGCTCATCGGATTCCTGCAGTATAGATAAACATTCTGGTTCTAAACTATCACTCTCTGCCAGGGAGGGAGATATACCGAGTAATGCACACACTTACTCTCCACCAGGGAGAGGGTAGGTAATAGGAGTAATCCACACTCTTACTCTCTACCAGGCATTGCTATAATACGAGTAATGCACACACTTACTCTCCACCAGGGAGAGGGTAGGTAATAGGAGTAATCCACACTCTTACTCTCTACCAGGCATTGCTATAATACGAGTAATGCACACACTTACTCTCTACCAGGAAGAGGGTAGGTAATAGGAGTAATCCACACTCTTACTCTCTACCAGGGAGAGGGTAGGTAATAGGAGTAATACACACTCTTACTCTCTACCAGGCATTGCTATAATACGAGTAATACACACACTTACTCTCTACCAGGGAGAGGATAATAGGAGTAATCCACACTCTTACTCTCTACCAGGGAGGGAGTAATGCAAGTAATTCATACGCTCTCACTCTCTACCAGGCATTGCTATAATACGAGTAATGCACGCATCGTCAGGGCGATAGTAATACTAGTAATCAAAGATCCCCCGTGTAGCCTTAACAGACTGTAGGGGCAAGTGCTGTTAGCGAGCACCTATGAAGGCCGGAACGGTACACGAGGGGGTGGGTGGCCAGCACCACGCCCGACCGCCTTTGTCTCCCCAGTGGCGATGTTTACACACCGCACCAGGTACTCATTTGAGGCTGAGTCGACCTAGGGGAGGCCCGGGGACGGTTCAGATAATCGTCACTGGTGTTGGCCGTGAGCGGGAATCGAACCTATGTCGCCGGGTTCATAGCGCAGCGCGCTAACCACTACACTATCGCTCCCCACTACTAGTAATGCACACACTGGCACCCTCTACCAGGGTGAGAGTAATGAGTAAGACACAGTCACTCTCTACCAGGAAGAGTGCAATTCAAGTATTGCACTCTCTCTCACTTTCTACACGAGAGAGAATAATACACACTCTCCCTCGCCCAGGGAGAGGGAAAGAATCGCTCGTTTGTATGGAGTATTGTAAGTAAACTCTCTAACAGGGAGACGGTAATATTATCTCTCTCTTTAATATCCTCTTCGAGATACAATGAACATACACTCACTTTCCTAGGCAAACACCACTCTCTTCTCCCATAAAAGACGTCCAGGAACATACACAGTAAAACGCTGTCCCAGAAAGAGATAATAACGCTCTTCGAAATAAAAACACTCACTCTCCCAAACAGAAACATACGTACGTCTTGTTGAACTTCCTTCGCGCCGTACGTGACCAAGCGTGCTAATTGGAGGTGCGGGGCGAGGCCAACAATCGAAATACGAAAAGCAGTTCTATACACTCTCCTAAAGTAAAACACTTACTCCACCAGAAGAAAAATTCACTCTCCCATAGTAAAACATTAACTTTCAGAGAGAAACACTCTCATCATAAAACACTCGCTCCCCGAGAGAGAACACTCTCCCATCGTAAAACACTCACTCTCCCAGAGATTAACACTCTACTATAGTAAAACACTCGCTCCCCGAGAGAGAACACTCTCCCATCGTAAAACACTCGCTCTCCCAGAGAGTGGCACTCTACCATAGTAAAACACTCGCTCTCCCAGAGAGTAACACTCTACCATAGTAAAACACTCACTCTCCCATTGAGAAAGAAACACTCTCCCACCGTAAGAATCACAACACTCCCTTAGCATTGAGGCAGCAACAAAACGCACTCCGCCAAGGTAGAATAACAAAATTACTCCCCCATGGGATGTAAAAAACAAACACTCCCACGCGTGCCGTTAAACACACGATCCCCGCCCCTCTCGGGGGAGAGTAAAAACACTCACGTGGCGCCACTCCCCTCTCCTCCCCGCACTAAATCACACACTCGCACTGACAGCAAATAACAGGTCTTCAACGGGGGGGGGGGGGGGGGTGACGTTAAGCTACCCGCGGAGAGCGTGGGAGGCCGGGTAGCGAAGAGAGGGGAGAGCGGAGGAGATGGTAGGTGGTGGTGGTGGGGGGAGGCAGGCGCTGTGTAATTAGAGCGAGGCCCCTTTATTTCCCCGCGTGCGCACGCTCCGATAACGAGTCGCATCGCCCATTAACTCGACGCGTTGGGCCGGCAAAAGGGCTCTCTGTGTGTGTGGATGGAGGTGGTGTGGTGGTGGGGGGGGGGGGAGCGTGTGGTGAGTGAGGTGTGCGGGGCAATGTGGGGGGTGGGGGGAAGCAGACTCAATTATAATTGCTGATATAATTATACACGTAAACTTCGGTGCGCGGACAAACGCGCATACGTTAATGGACACTGCACGGGAGTCGGTGGTGGTGGTCACGTGGCCAACAACAATGCCTAGAAGCCAGTGAGTGCCAGATAATAGCCATGACCATCATCATCATCACAAATAAGCTCGGTAAATAACAATGAGCTCTGTAAATAAGGACGCGCACGACCCGCGATGCCAAACAGTGTGTATATTGTTGGAATGTCGGTAATGTGAATAATGAAAATGCTTACACAACAACAAAATCGTCTCCCCATTGCCGTTGGTTATTTACTTATTCATTACTTATTTATCCAGGCGAGGCAAACTGAATTCGAGGACTCTTTTTTTCAGGAGGGTCCTGCATTGGGGCTTTTATTTAAGACGTTTTCGGCGAATAAATGACGGGTGTTCATGAAAGTCTAACGAAGCCGGAGCACCCGGAGAAAACCTTCAAGTGCGAAGGGTACAGAACCATACAGATGAAAGCAGATGGCGATTAGTGGCGATTAGTGCACTTGCTGTACTGCCTCTCTCCTGGTGAGCCGGAGTATGGCACCTTGAAGGGAGTTTCACACCTGTGCGATCTGCCAACCCTCACCCCTCCACAGTGCTGAATTACAGGTGTGCCAGCCAGCCAATGAACCCAATGTCAGCCGTAGTCGGGAATCGAACTCTGGTCTCAGATTTCTAGCACAGTGGCCTAACCACTGTGACATTCTCGATTTGAAGCTTTCGTGACTGCAGGAATCCATACTCTTTGGTGCTTTCGGTAAAGTCACGTGGGTAGAAAAAATAATAATAGATCACGACGTTTCGATCGCAACACAAACAGTCGTCCTCAGGCGGAAAACATAATCCAGCAGTTCTACTGCTGGATTATTTTGTTGATCACTAAATTCACCCAAACCACATCAGCCCATCTCTTCTCTCGCCTGTGGTGCACCCGTTCAGCCCCCTCTATCCGACCAAACAGAAGCTGATTTGGGCATGCGGTGGCTGGGCATGCGGGCTACATGACCCAGCCATCGCAGCCTCGCCTGCCAGAGGAGCTTCACTAATGGGACTGTGCGCCGATATTTCAAGGAGCCGTGAGCTCGTCACACAATCCAGCCTTGGAAAGCCCACAATGGATCGTAGGCAGGCCAGCATGAATGGTTCAAGCAAGCTCAGGTGTTCTTGTAAAGGGGTACATGTTTCACAAGCATAAAGAAAGGGTCTAACTGTGGCTGATAAGACGCAGAGCTTTGTGTGGAGTGACAGGCCAGGCAGCTTCCACACAGCGCTTGCGCAGAAGCGGACGCAATGCATGGGGCCAGATAAGCCCAACGGCAGCAGTAGGAGGGGCTGCTAGATTTCCGTGCAGCCCATGGGCTTGTAATTACCAGCATGCTGTTCCCACGTTGGCACATCCGCGCAACATCTTGAGTGCACGCTGGGTCCAGGCAAGAACATCTGCTCAGACTCTTTAAGTGGCAGAACAGCAAATGAGAGCCCATGTCCTTGACACAAGGACCTGCTATGGAGTTAATCTGCTTGTCTCATGGAAGATGTGCTTGGCCCTTCTCCCACTGTGGTGGAGCCCGTCCGCCTAGGCAGGACCCCCATTCAGACCCACAAGAGCCTGGTCTCGACTATCGCTGGTGAGAGTTGCAAGCGTCGCTTGCAGCTGCGGGTTGGAACCGAGTCATCCCCTTCATCCCTGATACTGGAGGGGGGGGGGAGCAGGAGAAACGGGGGGGGGGGGTCAGTGGGGGAACAGGGTGAGCAAAGGAATACTGGGAATAGGAACGGGGGGGAGGGGGGGCAGGGAGTGTAGGAGGAACAAGGGGAGGGGAGCAGGATTGGGGAGCCCAGAGGGAGCAGGAGGAGGGACACAGGGAGAAGGGCAGCAGGAGGGACATGGAGATCTGGGGGCCCAGAGGGAGCAGGAGGAGGAACACAGGGAGAAGGGCAGCAGGAGGGACATGGAGATCTGGGGGCCCAGAGGGAGCAGGAGGGACACAGGGAGAAGGGCAGCAGGAGGGACATGGAGATCTGGGAGCCCAGAGGGAGCAGGAGGAGGAACACAGGGAGAAGGGCAGCAGGAGGGACATGGAGATCTGGGAGCCCAGAGGGAGCAGGAGGAGGGACACAGGGAGAAGGGCAGCAGGAGGGACATGGAGATCTGGGAGCCCAGAGGGAGCAGGAGGAGGGACACAGGGAGAAGGGCAGCAGGAGGGACATGGAGATCTGGGAGCCCAGAGGGAGCAGGAGGAGGGACACAGGGAGAAGGGCAGCAGGAGGGACATGGAGATCTGGGAGCCCAGAGGGAGCAGGAGGAGGGACACAGCGAGAAGGGCAGTGGGAGGAACGTGGACATCAGGGAATGCAGCAGGAGCAAGAGGAGTGGGGAGGGGGGGGGGTAGATGGGACAGGGGGGCATTAGGGGGAGCAGAGGGAGAAGGGGCAGGAGGGGAATCGAAGGAAAAGGGGAATCAGAGGCCACAGGGGGAGCAGAGGGAGCAGGGCAATCAGAGAGAGTGGGGGGAGCAGGGGTAACTTGGGGAGCAGAGGAATTAGAGGGAGCAGTGGGAGTAGGGGGGGGGCAGAGGGAGTAGGGGGGGGGGGCAGAGGGAGTAGGGGGGGGGGCAGAGGGAGTAGGGCAATCAGAGAGAGTGGGGGGAGCAGGGGTAACTTGGGGAGCAGAGGAATTAGAGGGAGCAGAGGGAATAGGGGGGCAGAGGGAGTAGAGGGGCAGAGGGAATGGGGGGGGGCAGAGGGAGTAGGGGGGGCAGAGGGAATAGGGGGGGGGGCAGAGGGAATAGGGGGGGCAGAGGGAATAGGGGGGGCAGAGGGAGTAGGGGGGGGGGCAGAGGGAGTAGGGGGGGGGGCAGAGTAGGGGGAGCTGAGGAATTAGAGGGAGCAGAAGGAGTGGGGGGGGGGGGCAGAGGGAGTAGGGGGAGCAGAGGGAATAGGGGGGGGCAGAGGGAGTAGGGGGGGGCAGAGGGAGTAGGGGGAGCAGAGGGAATAGGGGGGGGGCAGAGGGAATAGGGGGGGGGCAGAGGGAGTAGGGGGAGCTGAGGGAGCACGGGGACTGGGAGGGTCGCCTTGGGAGCAGGTGAGGCACACCAGGAACTGCGTTAATTGCTCAAGGTGGGGCTCTTAATTGGTCGCAGTGGAGTTTAGTTAATTACGCGACGCGAGGCATGCGGCACTGGAGGGGTCAGCTAATTACCCTTGATGGGGGTCGCTTAATTGCGCACGCAGGGGTTTAACTGGTGCAGCGCCGCGGGAGGGCGGGGCGGGGGGGGGCGTCGTAATGGCGCAAGTTTGGGCCCCTTTAATTGGTCACGGGGTCCCTTAATTGCGCAGCGGCGGGGTTCAGTTAATTGCGCGAGGAGGGCCCGGAGGGGGGAGGGGGGGTGCCGCGCGTGGCTCCACCGCTCCGATAGCGCCCCCCGGTGCTCAGAGCGAGTGGCGGCGGACGAAGACGCGTTGGGGGGAGGGGAGATGTGGGGTGGGGGGGATGTGGGGTGGGGATGGTGGGGGGGATGTGGGGGGGATGTGGGGTGGGGATGGTGGGGGGGATGTGGGGGGTAGGGGGGATGTGGGGGGTAGTGTGTTAGGGGATGTGGGAGGGGGGATGAGGGGGGATGTGGGAGGGGGGATGCGGGAGGGGGGATGTGGGGGGTGTGGGGGGAGTGCGGGGGGGGAGAAGATTGGAGGGGGGAAGATTGGAGGGGGGGGAAAAGTGGAGGGGGGGGAGGATGTGGAGGGGGGGATGATTTGGAGGGGGGGATGATTTGGAGGGGGGGGTGTGGAGGGGGAGGATGTGGAGGGGGAGGGAGAAGTGCAAGGGGGGGGAAATGTGGAGGGGGGGAGATGTGGGGGGAGGGGGGGGGGAGACGGGAGGGGGGGAAGACGGGGGGGGGGGGGAGACGGGAGGGGGAGACGGTGGTGATGTAAATGTGCGCACAGCAGGGCGATTTATGGCGACGCAACCCAAACGATGGACCATTGTAGTTAACCCATTGAGGCACGCAGACATACATAGAGACCCACAGAGACTCATAGATATACATCCTAGACAAGCCACAGGAGTGTGATTGTGGCCACGCAACCTTCAACTATGCACCACGTAGTTGAACCACTGCGAGTGTGTGCTCCTTGAAAGGAGTAGGAATGGCAAAACGACACAAACTCTCTCTCTCTCCTGACACCCTTGCCATCGGGCTTCAGCAGACATCTCACAAACCTATCGCTGCCATATCCAGGAAAAGAATCGTGGATGAGGTTCGCTAACAGCACATGCATGGTGGCTCAAACAGCCTGCAAAGGCGTTATACGGGGTTCTTTAACTCTGTAATGGGGTTATGGCGTGCGTGCCTTTCAGAGGTGCTCGTTAATATAATTTACCCCCAATAGCCTGTAAAAATGCACTCGCCTGTAAATGTTATACAGGGGGTTCTTAGTTTCTTAAAGCATTATATGATGTGTTTCTGGCTTTAATAGGTACTCGCTAACAACACTTTTCCTAAGAGCCTGTGAATGGGAGATATATGCATGTGTCCGTATGCGTCGGAACGCACGTCTGTGTGTTTGTCTCTGTGCTCGTGTTTGTCTATGCGAGTCTCTCTACGTTTCTGTCTGTGTCTGGAGTGTGCATGGCTGTGTGGGGTGAGTGTTGGTGTTCCTAAGTCGGTGTACATGTGTGTATATTTCTCTGTGTGTGTGTGTCTGCGTGTATATGGCACAGTAGGGGGGAGGGCACAGTCGTCTCAGTCAGTCGACCCGTGGCACCTGCTGGGTCTGCCCCGTGACCTCCTGCCAGCGGGCGTTCGACACTTCACGTGGCCTCAAGGTGCACATGGCCTGGCACAGGCGTCGTGGTGACGTCACCGCCACTTAGTGGCGAATGGCGGTTGTTGTTGTTGTATCAGAATCTGTATTAAACATGTGTATATTTATAAATGGTTATGAGTGTATATGGCTGTATTAGTGTATCAGAGTCTGTATTAAACATGTGTATAATTATAAATGTTTATGAGGGTATGTGGCTGTATTAGTGTCTCACAATCTGTATTAAACATGTGTATATTTATAAATGTGCCTGAGTGTATGTGGCTGTATTAAGTGTCTCTAATGTGTATATTTATCTATGTCCGAGCGAGTGTGCCCGTCTTCGTGTATCCGTGTGTGTGTACACGCGAGGCACGACGATAAATCATCCTCCTACTGCTCCCGGGGGAGTCACTCCAGCGCTCCTGTATCTCTCTCCCCACGGGGGGAGACTCAATCTTCGCCATTGACCCCGACAGGGTCAATCGCAGCAGTGATGTCTCTGCCCCCCCCACCACCTCCTGAGGCTTCTGTAGGCGGGGGGGGGGGGGGCTCGGTGAGAGGGGTCAGAGTCCATCACTCATTAAACCCGACTGGCGGACTAGCCACACCTCAACAATCACTTGTGCAACCGAAATCGATCTCGAAATCCCGTGCGACTGCTTTGTCCACATCCGAGCGAGTGGCTGTGCAACGGAAAATTCAGTGGCGCACGTTCAGAGGTCGCAACCGGGTACCCGATACCTGTACCCTACCCGATACCCGGCTACCCGTACCCGGCCAGGTACGGGTACGGGTAGACGTTTGCGACCCTGGTGCGGCCGGGTACGGGTACGGGTAAGGAATCAAAACCCGTTTGTGACCTCTGGCGCACGTTCAGGAACGTAGCGGCCCGATGGCCGTTACCCAAAAAACGATCAGACGCGTCGCTACAAATCGCCCAAGCGAATCGATACTTGAAAGTAGTCCCGTCCCCCTCTGCAACCGATTGCAAGGACGTCCACAACATGACGTCCACAGAGGTGTGCGGACCCGGCTAAAGATCATCAGCGAGTTGAAGACGCGCTGGAAAAATTCCCTACGTGGCGTCCTGTAACCAATCACTGTCACAACCATCATCGGCAATGGTCACTCCCCCTCACTGCTGGATTAAGGCAATCCCAAGCCGTCACCATCACTCACTGTTCTGTGATGTAATAATCCACTCCGCACCGACAAACGAGCAGATTTCGTCGCTCCATCTTCACGGTGGACGTAACCAATTGAAAGGCTGGCACTTGAGCTTTTTTTCACCGATGTTAAAAGTAATTATTAATAAGTAGATTTGTCAATCCATTGCTCGACGAAGGCCTGCCCATGCTGCGTTGGTCACGGGGGATTATTTGACCGTACTTCACCACGCTGGACAGTACAGATTGATGCACGGGGGGTGGTGGGTCGGCCTGGTTCAGACATCACTCGCCATCCACGCTAGCCGTGGCTGGGAATCGAACTCGGCTCGCCGGGCTCGTCGTACAATGCACGAACCACCGCCACCGCCTTCCCACGCAAGCCAACGATGAATTTGACAAATCTGCATCCCGCTGACAAGAAACGATGCTTTAGCTATGCCACGATTAACATCCACTTTCTATCTCGTCCCTTGTGTTAGCTCGCCCTTCAGGGGGTCAGTCACTATCTGGTGAGAAACGAGGCCCAAGCATTCATCATTGGAGCTGGCCAAAAAATGCCCAACACGAGGACCACTTGAAACGAAACCTTGGGATTCGGTTCCAAGTCTTTCCCGGGTGAAATAAAGAACGTTTATAGAGCTTCATTTTCCAAGGCCGAATTGTCGTGCCCTTGAATCCTGACAGTTCATCAAATCGCCAGTGTGGTGGGGTTGGGGGGGGGGAAGGGGGTGGGGCGATTTGGGGTGAGGGCCGTATGCAAGTGAAGAAATTTCATACAACATATACAAATCATATGAAACAATCAATTCTCTCAAGCACGATAGTCAGGCTAAGAATTGATTTAATCCATGAAAGAATCGATACATGCCCCACTACTAAAAACCAGCTGGTGAATGTTCATACCGCATCCTCCCGATTGTAAGACGCACTTATCACCCACGCACCCCTCTCCCTGGGTAGGTGTACGTATGCACGAGGCCAAATTTTGTAAACTCTATTTTATATTTAATTTTTCAAGGTAACTTTTGACACTAGGGAATAGGTTTTCGGTGCACCGTGCCTTATTTTCACGCAGAATCTTAAACAATCCAGGGAATTCCGTATAAATCCTCAAAAATAATAAATTATAATTTTGCAACACATAATGGACGGTAAGCGACTATTTCAATCCACGAATCAATACATGCACCGATAAATTATAACTTTTTTGCGCGTATTAATCATTATCGTTATGTTTCTTGACCCAGGAAAAGCCTTACCGAGTCTCAGGGCTCTTTTTCAGGAGGGGTCGCAGTCCAAATGCGATGATTGCTACGTGTATTTCAACTGAGTAATTTGCAGGGGGGTGAGCTTTCAAATTTGTCGAATTTGTACCATGACGCCAGAAACACAATGGCCTACCAGCCGCTTCCAATGACGACCACGATATCTCAAAGCGTCTACTGTGATGCAGACGGCATGTAGTCAGAGTTAGAAGTTCATTTCCCGAGAAAAGCTCACCGTGCTCAGAAGCTGTTTTTCAAGGGCAACTCGGGGCACCAGATAACATCATCACATTCTATAATTACAGATAAAAAAAATTGCAATTATTATGTAAAACGGCATTCGCACGTAAACGTTGGTAATTTTAATCGAGTAATTTTAAATGCGGATAGAGGTGAAACTAGGTGGTTCCAGAACACGCTCGCGCAGCGTTAACCGGGGCGGCCTCTGCATTCGAACCGTGAACATCTGGGCCAATATAAAAAAAAAAGTATAAGGCTTCAGCGAGGATGATGCAGGGGGACTGGGATGATTTTAAATCCCCAGTCTGGTGGCGGAAGCAGCCGCCTCGCGGCTCAGGGCCACAAATTGCGGGGCCATGACACGGAGCGCGCTGCCACCTTAGGTGGCTACCGCGTTAGTGCCGCCAATTTCATTATACGACCAATAAAAGTGAAATATCACGCACGAACACTTCCAAATGAGTAGCTTGTCAGTATTATATTACACTTTAGTAGCAGTTTTTTTTAACAACCATGTTGGAATGGTCTTGCCAGCTCGCTCGGCACTGATGAGTGGAATTTCTGGTCGAGGCTCAGAGTATGACCTGTAGATTACACCGGGGGTAGTCGCGGTGTAATGCTTCACTTTGCGAGATTAAATTTCACGATGTGACGATTATCGTGCTATAAGTTTATGTTACTTTTGTCATTTGTATTTTAACATTTTCATGGACTTGATGTTGTGCTTTGATGTACCTCCGGTACATATTCCAATCATCGCAATAAAAAAATTAGTCAAGCTTATAAATATGTAAGTTGTTAGTTATGAATTGCTCAGGTGAACGATAGGAATGATGTCATATAACTTATCAAGCCGTCCATTACTCCAACCCCACAGAACCAAATCCTACAGACTCCCAACACAGTCCCCAACCCCAAAGACCCCAACCCCACAGACCCTTCAGAGTCCAACACGGCGGGTGAAGCGTAGTATCGACAAGGCTTGATTATTGCAACTCATTACTTTACGGGACGTTTGTCAAAAACATTACCAAGCTGCAGCGTGTACAACATTTTGTGTCACGTGTCGTGCCGGGTACTGCAAGATCCCAACGTGTCTGTCCGGTGCTCGCTCAGCTCCATTGGCTTCCAGTTGCTGAACGAATACATGAAATGGTCGCACTCATTACACACAAAGTGCTTGCCACAAATGAACCACAATACCTTGCTGATCTAGTCAAGGGGCATAAACCACCACGCGAACTCTGGTCATCCTCGCAGAAACTTTTGGCGAGCCATCGAACAAAGATCGTGCACATTCAGATGTGCTTCTGCGGTCATCTGGAAACCTCTTCCTCCCGATATTAGAACGCCACTGGAGGTATGCACTTTTAAATCTAGACTGAAATCGAATTTCCTTAGAACAGTTTTTTGTGTTTAGTTTATCCTTCCCTCGCACCTCCGATGAGCAAGGTTGGCTACGTATGGTGCGAAGTAAGTTCAACATACATACAAAGAACCCAAACCCAGACCGCACATTCAGATCCCAACCCCACAGACCCTACCCAATGCAACAGACTCCATCCCCACAGATCTCAGCTCCACAAATCCCACAGATTTCAGTGGAAGTGAAGGTCTTGGGCCGGGAGCAAGAGTGGGATTCCACTTCCGTATGGGATAAACACCCAATTCACTGGATTATAAGACACTCTGGAAGGTAAGATTGACCCTAAGCCTGTGCCTGGTGTCAATAAAGTTAGAACAAATATTGTTACCCATTCACACACGCATGCCCTACCGGATAACACGCACCCCAACTCTTTATTTATCCAGGAAAGTCTAACCGAGTCTCAAGACTCTTTTTTTCAGGATGGTCCTGCCACATTGCGGCCATGTGTAGCCGTGAGTTCCAAAACCGAGAGTCTGGCTTCACGCGCGAGGAAACCGATGAACCCCGGAGGAAACAACACCGCGCGTTAAATGTGCACGTGGTTCACGCTCAAAAGCTCAGCACGAGACAGATTCAGGACTCCTTGCCCGTGTTGCCATCCACTGGCCACGTCGCAGGCCGAGCCGCCTACAACAATGAATACGCCTGGCTCGACGGCGAAGGCAGTCTCCCATTTCCTGCTTCGCTGCTGACGTGGCAGGGCCCTGCTCAGGGGAGAGATTTGGTCAAAGTTGGACTCAAAGTTGGACTCGTCGGGGTCATCTAAAGGGGCTCTGCGGAATAAAGTGACGTGACTTGGGGGTCACCTCGCAACCCCCACGGGGTCATCTCCCAACCCCCACGTGGTGCACCTCACAGCCCCCATCACCCGGGGTTTGCGAGATGCCCCCCAGCAGGTGATGAGAACCCCTTGCAGCATTTGAGGGCGAGCGTTGTGGTTGTCAAGAGCGCGATCTCCCTGACCCTGACCCCCCCTCCACGAATCACGGGCTGATCCCGAAATAATGACAAACCCTTTTGTCGTGTTGCGTTTTGGGACGTTAATTAATATTTCACTTGGGGATATTTAATAAGTAAAGAAAATGAAGTTACAGTAAACCACCACGATTAAACTAAGGTTCAAATGACCCCTTGGCAACCCCGTCAAAAAAAAAACTTTGGTCAAATACTCGAGACTGGACTCTAGATTGGACTCTACAGACTGTTGTACTCTCGACTGGACTCGACTCCACTCTTATTCTTAGGTGTTTTCGGTAAAGTCACGTAGGTAAAAAATTAATAAAAGTAAAATAAAAATCACGACGTTTCGGAGGCAACACAAGCTTCCGTCTTCAGGTGGAACCGTCACAGCACGATAGCTGTATCAAGTGATATCAACTTGATACAGCAATCGTGCTGTGACGGTTCCACCTGAAGACGGAAGCTTGTGTTGCCTCCGAAACGTCGTGATTTTTATTTTACTTTTATTAATTTTTTACCTACGTGACTTTACCGAAAAAACCTAAGAATATGAATCCTTGCAGTCACGAAAGCTTCAAATCTAGAATCTACTCCACTCTGTCCTCTTGTACTCGAGACTGGACGAGGGCTCCCTCTAGTGGAGGCCCTAGCGCCACGGGCAGGCGGTTCACTTCAGAGGGCCGCAATTCACTTCCTTCACCGCCACCACCACCACCAACTCGTGTGATGTTGTGCGACTTGACCTGGCGTCGTTAGACGGGAAGGAGAGAAGGGGGGGGCTCGCCCCCCCGATCCCGACCCTACTACTGTAGGACCACACACAACCCAGGGCAGCCAAAAGGGCCTCCCCCCCCCCATCTCTCCCAGCGCGGCCCCCTGCCCGGCCACCGCACGGGCCACGTACCGCGGGCAGGGCCCCGCGCCGCGGGCAGCGCGGGGAGCGGCCGAGAGGAGAGGCGAGTCAGAGGGGGCAGCAGCAGCGGCAGCAGCGGCAGCCTCATCCTGGGCCGCGTGCAGCCTCCGCCAAGAGCCCTCTCACTCACCTGCACGAGGTAAGCGTCACGCCGCGTTGTTGCGTGGTGACGTCACCGCGCGTTGTGCGTGGTGACGTCACAGCGCGTTGTGCGTGGTGACGTCACCGCGCGTTGTGCGTGGTGACGTCACAGCGCGTTGTGCGTGGTGACGTCACAGCGCGTTGTGCGTGGTGACGTCACCGCGCCTGTAAACGTGTGCGCGTTGGCGTCACCAACACATCATGGGACTCGTACTCTTAGGTTTTTTCGGTAAAGTCACGTAGGAAAAAATAAATAATAATAGAAATAAAATAATCAATCACGACGTTTCGGAGGCAACACAAGTATCCGTCATCAGGTGGGACCGTCACAGCTCAATTTTACTGTATCAAGTGAGGCAAAATTGATACAGTAAATTTGGCTGTGACGGTCCCACCTGATGACGGAGACTTGTGTTGCCTGCGAAACGTCGTGATTTTTTATTTTATTTCTATTATTATTTCTATTATTTTCTTATTTATTTTTACCTACGTGACTTTACCGAAAAAATCTAAGAGTATGAATCCTTGCAGCCACGAAAGCTTCAAATCTACATCATGGGACCTCCTTTGGCAGTGTCAAAATAAAAGAATAGGTTTCCCCTTTTTTCTGGCCAACAAAACAGGTGTTAAATATTGATTTGAAGCTTTCGTGACTGCAGGAATCCACACTCTTTGGTTCTTTCGCTAAAGTCACGTAGGTAGAAAATTAATAGATCACGACGTTTCGATCGCAACACAAGCAATCGTCATCAGGTGGGACAACCACAGCAATATGGAAACAACTGCTGTAGTATTCATACTCTTAGGTTTTTTCGGTAAAGTCACGTAGGTAAAAAGAAAAATAAATAATAAATTTATAGAAATAAATTTTTTTTATTTTTTTTATTTTATTTCCATTATTTTATAATTTATTTAATTTTTACCTACGTGACTTTACCGAAAAAACCTAAGAGTATGAATCCTTGCAGTCACGAAAGCTTCAAATCTAGAATGCTGTAGTGTTACCACCACAGTAACCGCATGCGTGATGACGTCACACTGTAGCAGGCACTGGCGGCGTCGTACTCTGTGCGATGACGTTCCCCGCGTGATGATGTCACGCGCACGGCGGCGGTGCGCGTGACATGACGTAATTCGACGTGCGGTTATTCCGTCACGAGATAACCATCGTGCGTGGCTACGTCATCGCGAGGGTCTTTCACGTTATAAAATTATTAGGAGCTTGTGTTGCAGTGTTTAATACGAGGCGAAAGCGATCGCGCTGTTGCGTAACGCGTGGAAACGCGGCTGAGGTTGTAATGTAGTTACAAAACGACGTATAAGTGTGAAATGGAATTGCAAAGTTATGGGAAACTGATATCGCGATAAGCGTCATATTTATCGTATCGTAAAAAAATGTGCGTGGTGATGTCATAGCCGTGCGTGGTGATGTCATAGCCATGCGTACGACGTCGCTCGGTTTAAACCCCTCCCCCCTTGCGCGTGTTGACGGAGCTCGCGTGCGTGATGACGTCACGCCTTCACGTTCCTTAGGAAACGCTCGCGACGAAACATTGCTGTGCGTCGTGACGTTGATGCCCGTGCGTGATGACGTCACGCGACCACGTCCCTCAGGAGACACGGGCGACGAAACATTGCTGTGCGTCGTGACGTTATTGCCCGTGCGTGATGACGTCACGCGACCACGTCCCTCAGGAAACGCGCGCGACGAAACATTGCTGTGCGTCGTGACGTTGGTGCCCGTGCGTGGTGACGTCACGTGTTTACGTAGTCCACGCGCGCGCTCCTCTTTACCCGGTCCTCACTGGAACTCCGCTTCCGCGGCGCGGCGGCGCCTCCTCCTCACCACAGCCGCGCTCACCTCTCCTCCTCCTCACCAGCTCCTCACCAGCTTCTCATCAGCTGTCTGCGCTCATCTTGTTCCTCACCTGTTGTGCTCAGACCGACTGCTCCCTCTCCTCACCTGTTACTCACCCCTCTCCTCACCTGTTACTCACCCCTCTCCTCACCTGTTACTCACCTCCGTCATTTACCTGCCTGCTCACCCTCTTTCCCTGAGGCCTCCTCTCCCGTATGATCGGCTCCCGATCACCTGTTCCTCACCTGATTCGCGTGCCCGCTCACCGCTGCTCACCCCGCTCGCCTGTCTGCCCAGCTCCTTGACCGTGTCCTCATCTGTCCCTCAAATCAGTTCCTCCTGAAACCTGTCCTTGCTCCTCTTACCGGGTCCCCACCTGTTCCTTGCCACCGTCCCTCACGCCACAAACCTGTCTCCTCACCTATTCCCCCATCGAAGCTATTGCTCACGGCTGTCCCCATCTGCCTGCTCGTCTATCCACTCTCACCTGCATCCGCAAGCTCACCCGACTCCACACACTTGTGTAGTTCGCCTGACACTCAACTGCATCTCACTCTAAACGCTCTCACTACCTCACCTTTTTCCCTCACCTGTGTGTCTATCATTGCTCACCTGTTCCTGTCTCCCCTCCCACCCCACGTGCCCCCGTCAACTGACGTCTTTCCCGGCCTCACCAATCCTCACCCCGTGTCTCTCTTCCCCCACCCTTTTACACTCACCATTATACCCCACACACCTCACCTCACCTTCCCCCCCTCTCACCTCACCATCCCCCCCCTCACCTCACCTTTCCCCCCCACCTCACCCCCCCACTTCACCCCTCCCACCTCACCCCCCCACCTCACCCCCCCCACCTCACCCACCTCACCTCACCCCCCCCCACCTCACCCCCCCACCTCACCCCCCCCCACCTCACCCCCCCCCACCTCACCCCCCCTCACCTCACCCCTCACCTCACCCCCCCTCACCTCACCCCCCCTCACCTAACCACCCCCCCCTCACCTAACCACCCCCCACCTCCTCCACCCCCCACCTCCTCCACCCCCCTCACCTCACCCCCCACCTCCTCCACCACCAGCCCTGCCATGCTGGAATAGAACTCCCCCCACCCCCCAATCCCCTCACCGCGCGGCTCGTGGTTTGAGGAAATGTCGCGCCGCGCGCGGCTCCCGTTCGGCAGCAAGAGGAGCATCTCCACGGATGTTCCCGCGGGGGTCGGCGGCCCGTCCACGCACTCGCCGAGGCCCAAAGGCGCCTCCGGCCCCGCGGGGCCCCTCGCCAGCATCGGCAGCAGCGGCGGCAGCGGCAGCAGCGGCAGCGCGAACGGGGTTCGCGCTGGGCGCCAATCGCGGAGCGGTAGCGCCAAGGAGGCGTTTGACCTCTCATTCAAGGTGGGGGGCTGGGGGGGGCACGGTGCTGTTGGGGGGGGGGGCACGGTGTTGTTGGGGGGGGGGCACGGTGTTGTTGGGGGGGGGGGCACGGTGTTGTTGGGGGGGGGGGCACGGTGTTGTTGGGGAGGGGCACGGTGTTGTTGGGGGGGGGGGCACGGTGTTGTTGGGGTGGGGCACGGTGTTGGGGGGGGTACGGTGTTGTTGGAGGGGGTGGGGGTGGAGGAGGGCACGGGGGTTAGTGAAGGAGTCATTCTAGGGGGGTGGGGGGAGTGCATGTGGTGGGCTATGGGGAGGGGGGGGGTCTCGGGGGTAGTGGAGGGGTCATGCGAGAGTGGGTGGGGAGTGGGTGGGGGTGGTGCACAGGGGGTGAACGGGGGGGGGGCACGGGAGTTCGTACAACGCAGGTGTCATGGGGGTGGTGAATGTGTGTTGGGGGGGGGGGTGATATGGGGAGCACGGAGTAATGTCAGAGTTCATCCCTTTGTCAATCCGCTGCTGGATGAAGGCATCCCTACGCTGTGCTGGTCGTGGGGGTCATTTGAACAGTGGGGGGTGGGGGAGTTTAAGCGAAGAGAGATAGATCGTGTAGAGGGGTCGTGTGGAAAGGGGGGGGGTTCAATCAGGGGTTCACGTGAAAGTCTGTTTATAAAGATGGGTCGTGTGGAGGGAACACCAGGGTCCGTACAGCGAGGCCCCACAGGGGATGATTACACAGGCGGTCTGTGCAGAGGGGGTCGTGCAGGGCACGACTGTGGCTCTGTGAGCGATCCATTGCGTGTTTGAGATGTATTGCGACTGAGATGTGAGGCACGGGGAATGAGAGAGACGAGAGGAGGGATGTAAGGGAGTTTTGATGGATGCGAGGGGTGTTATGTGTGTGGGAGGTGAGGACGGTGAGGGTGGTGAGCCATGTGAGGATGGTGAGTGTGGTGATTGACGCCAGGGTGGTGTGAGGGGTGTGTGAGCAGGTGAGGTGTGTGATGGAGGTGAGGTGGTGGGTTACGTGAGGTATAGGAGTAATTGGAGGCAAGTGAGGGATGTGGGAGGTGAGGAAGGTGGAATGGGGGGGGGGGGTGAATGATGTGAGGAATGTGAGTGAGGTGGTGATTGACATGAAGTGAGGGAGGTCAGTTATTTCAATGAGGTGAGTGACATGATCGATATGAGGAGGTGAGTTGCGTCAGTGATGTGAGTTAGGTTAGGGATATGAGGGACGTTACGGAGGTGAGCGTGATGAGTGACGTGAGGGTGGTGAGGGAGGTGAGGGTGGTGAGTGATGTGAGGGTGGTGAGTGATGTGAGGGTGGTGAGTGATGTGAGGGTGGTGAGGGTGGTGAGGGTGGTGAGTGATGTGAGTGATGTGAGTGATGTGAGGGTGGTGAGGGTGGTGAGGGTGGTGAGTGATGTGAGGCTGGTGAGGGTGGTGAGGGTGGTGAGTGATGTGAGTGATGTGAGGGTGGTGAGGGTGGTGAGGGTGGTGAGTGATGTGAGGGTGGTGAGTGATGTGAGGGTGGTGAGTGATGTGAGGGTGGTGAGTGATGTGAGGGTGGTGAGTGATGTGAGGGTGGTGAGGGTGGTGAGGGTGGTGAGGGTGGTGAGTGATGTGAGTGATGTGAGGGTGGTGAGGGTGGTGAGTGATGTGAGTGATGTGAGTGATGTGAGGGTGGTGAGGGTGGTGAGTGATGTGAGTGATGTGAGTGACGTGAGGGTGGTGAGGGAGGTGAGGGTGGTGAGTGATGTGAGTGATGTGAGGGTGGTGAGGGTGGTCAGGGTGGTGAGTGATGTGAGGGTGGTGAGGGTGGTGAGTGATGTGAGGGTGGTGAGGGTGGTGAGGGTGGTGAGTGATGTGAGGGTGGTGAGTGATGTGAGGGTGGTGAGGGTGGTGAGTGATGTGAGGGTGGTGAGGGTGGTGAGTGATGTGAGGCTGGTGAGGGTGGTGAGTGATGTGAGGGTGGTGAGGGTGGTGAGTGATGTGAGGGTGGTGAGGGTGGTGAGTGATGTGAGGGTGGTGAGTGATGTGAGGGTGGTGAGGGTGGTGAGTGATGTGAGGGTGGTGAGGGTGGTGAGTGATGTGAGGGTGGTGAGTGATGTGAGGGTGGTGAGTGATGTGAGGGTGGTGAGGGTGGTGAGTGATGTGAGGGTGGTGAGGGTGGTGAGTGATGTGAGTGATGTGAGTGATGTGAGGGTGGTGAGGGTGGTGAGTGATGTGAGGGTGGTGAGGGTGGTGAGTGATGTGAAGGTGGTGAAGGTGGTGAGGGTGGTGAGGGTGGTGAGGGAGGTGAGGGTGGTGAGGGTGGTGAGGGTGGTGAGTGATGTGAGGGTGGTGAGGGTGGTGAGTGATGTGAGTGATGTGAGTGATGTGAGGGTGGTGAGTGATGTGAAGGTGGTGAGGCTGGTGAGGGTGGTGAGGGTGGTGAGTGATGTGAGTGATGTGAGTGATGTGAGGGTGGTGAGGGTGGTGAGGGTGGTGAGTGATGTGAGGGTGGTGAGTGATGTGAGTGATGTGAGTGATGTGAGGGTGGTGAGGGTGTTGAGGGTGGTGAGTGATGTAAGGGTGGTGAGGGTGGTGAGTGATGTGAGGCTGGTGAGGGTGGTGAGGGTGGTGAGTGATGTGAAGGTGGTGAGTGATGTGAGGGAGGTGAGGGAGGTGAGGGTGGTGAGGGTGGTGAGGGTGGTGAGTGATGTGAAGGTGGTGAGGGTGGTGAGGGTGGTGAGGGTGGTGAGTGATGTGAGGGTGGTGAGGGTGGTGAGTAACGTGAGGGTGGTGAGGGTGGTGAGGGTGGTGAGGGTGGTGAGTGATGTGAGTGATGTGAGGGTGGTGAGTGATGTGAGGGTGGTGAGTGACGTGAGGGTGGTGAGTGATGTGAAGGTGGTGAGGGTGGTGAGTGATGTAAGGGTGGTGAGGGTGGTGAGTGATGTGAGGCTGGTGAGGGTGGTGAGGGTGGTGAGTGATGTGAAGGTGGTGAGTGATGTGAGGGAGGTGAGGGTGGTGAGGGTGGTGAGTGATGTGAAGGTGGTGAGGGTGGTGAGGGTGGTGAGTGATGTGAGGGTGGTGAGGGTGGTGAGGGTGGTGAGGGTGGTGAGTAACGTGAGGGTGGTGAGTGATGTGAGGGTGGTGAGTGATGTGAGGGTGGTGAGTGACGTGAGGGTGGTGAGTGATGTGAAGGTGGTGAGGGTGGTGAGTGATGTGAGGGAGGTGAGGGTGGTGAGGGTGGTGAGTGATGTGAGGGTGGTGATGTGAGGGAGGTGATGGTGGTGAGGGTGGTGAGTGATGTGAAGGTGGTGAGGGTGGTGAGGGTGTTGAGGGTGGTGAGGGTGGTGAGTGATGTGAAGGTGGTGAGGGTGGTGAGTGATGTAAGGGTGGTGAGTGATGTGAAGGTGGTGAGTGATGTGAGGGAGGTGAGGGTGGTGAGGGTGGTGAGGGTGGTGAGTGATGTGAGGGTGGTGAGGGTGGTGAGTGATGTGAGGGTGGTGAGGGTGGTGAGGGTGGTGATGTAAGGGTGGTGAGGGTGGTGAGGGTGGTGAGTGATGTGAGGCTGGTGAGGGTGGTGAGTGATGTGAGGGTGGTGAGGGTGGTGAGTGATGTGAGGGTGGTGAGGGTGGTGAGGGTGGTGAGTGATGTGAGGGTGGTGAGGGTGGTGAGTGATGTGACGGTGGTGAGTTGGCGATGCTTGGTGAGGAGAGACGGTGAGATCCGGCTGTTGCTCGTCACGAGGCGCCCGGCGTTTCCATGGCGTCCTGCTCGGCCGGTTGTCATGGCAATGGAGATCCCCGAAGGCACTGGGACCTAAATTCCACCCCACCCCGCCGATTCTTTGGTGCTGCCCCCCCCTCCCAGTTTTACAAAACAGCCTGCCCCCTTCTATATCAAGTAGGTGGCAATAGTTGCCCCCCCCCACCCCCCTGGTTATTTACCAGCTAAGTCGACCTAGGCGTTCCATGGTGTCAGCATTGACTGCTTATAATACACGTGGCCAGGAATCAAACCCAGGTGAATGAGGTGTACAGCAGCGTTCTTCCTTAACCACCTTGACACCACTTCCCAAACACACGCACGCACATTGCAACAAAAGACAAAGATCCCCCCCTTCCCCCCCTTCCCCCCCAAAACCCTTAACAGACTGTTGGGGGCAAGTGCTGTGATTGAGCACCAATGAAGGCCACCACAGCACACGAAGGGGTGGTGCGGCTAGTACCGTGCCTGGTCACTTTTGTCTGCTCAGTGGCGATGCTTAGGAGGGAGGCCCAGGACCAGTTCAGATATTCGTCATTGATGTTGGCCCTGAATGGGAATCGAACTCGGGTAGCCAGGTTCGTAGTGCAGTGCGCTAACCACTACGCCACCACTCCCCACAACACACGGACACACACAGAGACATTCCCACACACAATCACACACACACGCGCAAACACACACAGTAACAATGCGTGTTGAGTACTGCGTGACATGCTGTGTGGTATCATCTGTGCTGTGTATTGTGTGTCTGATGTGGGTGTGTGTGTTATTTGTACTATGTGCGTGATATGTGCTGTGTGCCGTAGGTGACGGTGATCAGAGACTCGGGCGTGGGTAAGACCTATCTGTGATGTCTGCTGTGTGTGCTGTGTTCAATGTGTGCTTTGTGTGCTGTGTGCTGTGCTGTAGGTGATGGTGATCGGAGACTCCGGCGTGGGCAAGACCTGTCTGCTCATGCGCTTTAAAGATGGTGCCTTCCTGTCCGGCAGCTACATCGCCACAGTCGGCATCGACTTCAAGGCAAGACTCCCCCCCCCCCCGGCCACCAATCACTCCCCCCCCCTCCACCTTCTCTCCACTCGTTAAAATACCACGGATGCACACAATTGTACGCACATTCATTCACTTATATATATCCCGCATGAATGCACACAAACACACAAACACCATACCTCACTCGCATCTAAGAATGCAATCACACACACACACCATGACACACATACATACGTGCATGCACACCCAAAGACAAAGATCCCCCGTATAGCCTTAACAGACTGTTGGGCAAGTGCTGTTAGCGAGCGCCTATGAAGGCCAGAACGGCATACGAGGGGGTGGGTGGCCAGCACCACGCCCGACCGCCTTTGTCTCCCAAGTGGAGATGTTTACACACCGCACCAGGTACTCATTTGAGGCTGAGTCCACCTAGGGGAGGCCCACGAGCTGTTCCGATAATCTGCACTAGTGTTAGCTGTGAGTGGGAATGGAACTCGGGTCGCCGGGTTCCAAACGCAGCTTGCTAACTGCTACACCACCACTCCCTACACATGCACACACCCTGACACGCGCACATGCACACACACGCACACACCCTGACACGCGCACATGTGCTTGTATGTACACTCGCACACTGACAGGCATGAGTACACACCCACAGTGACACGTCAAAAAACACACATCCCCCGTATAGCCTTAACAGGCTGTTGAGGCTGTTTGTGAGTAGTGCTATTTGCAATCACCTATGCTCCAGCACGGCACACGAGGGGGTGAGTGGCCAGCACCACGCCCAACCGCCTTTGTCTCCCCAGTGGCGATGTTTACACACTGCACCAGGTACTCATTTGAGGCTGAGTCGACCTAGGTGAGGCCCGGGACCGGTTCAGGTAATCGTCACGCATGCATGCATGCACTGGCGGATGCACCAGTTTCCTGCACATGCACCCACACACACACATACTAGCATGTGCACACGCTTACACACTGGCACATACACATACACACTGGCACGAACACACACACAAATGCCACACACCCCTCCCTCGTTAGCACATCCTGTGTGCACACGCACGGACACACCCATACGCTGACATGCGCACACACACACACGGCCACCCTCCCTCGTTAGCACACCCTGTGTGCATGCGCACACTCACCGACGCAGTTCCTGCTCCTGTCCTCCCACCCATCGTTTAAATCCCTTACGCCCACGCATGCCCACACTTGGCTGTCATGCATGCATGCGCACATATGCATTGCCAGGCATTCAGATATTCTCACTGTTCCAAATGAACGCGTAGAATTTACACGCACAAAAGCACGCGCAACCCACACGCAAGGAGGCAGACAGACATTCAAATTTGCACGCGCGCACACACACACGCAAAACTCGCACACCCACACATACAAAAGAGTGATCACACACACGCACACAAATAGCCCATTTATACACACGCGAACACACGCACACAAATACCCACACACACATAGATATACACACGAGTGCACGCACACACACACACACAAAGATCCCCCTCTAACTGATTGTTGGGCCAAGTGTGGTTAGTGAGCACCTGTTAATGCCAGCACAGTGCATGAAGGGTGGTGTGACCAGCACCATGCTCTCTCCAGCGCTGATTTTTACACACTGCACCAGGTGCTCATTTTTGAGGCCTTAGTTCGATCAAGGGAATGGCCAGAACCATCTAAATTATTTTCCACCGATGTTGATCATGAGTGGGAATCGAACTTGGGTCGCCTGCCACTCCTCCACCTTACACACGCAGACAAACACACATGCGTGCATAATCACTCGCTCGCGGACACACAGATGTGGGCGTACAACATCACATGGAGCTTTTGAGCATGGGTTTGAGCATGGGATCGAGCATGAATTCACAATCGTTATTATCACTGTCGATTCCTCTTCCATAACCTCTTGTGTGGGCAAGCTCACGCCCAGGATAACCTTAATTGGGCCTGAAACACCTATTTTACGGCATTCGCAATTTGGTGCTCTGTATACATCACGGATTCATCCTCTGGCTTTCTAATGGCCTGTGTTGAGCGACAGCCGTTCCTCCGCAAACGCGCTGTAATTCGTCATTTGCTCGTTATCCTTGATGAATACAGATGGGATTCGTTAAAAACCTGAGGTGTCCACCCAGCTGTAAGTGACCCTAAGCGGTGTTTAAATTCTTTAATGCAGGTCTCCTTTGCTCTACGAACACTGTACCCCATTGTGCGCTTACTTGTTTTTTTTTACACTGGTGTGCTGGGTGTGCACACTGGTGTGCGAATGCTTGGATTGTGTGTTTGTGTCTGTCTGTGTGTCTGTGGGGAGCGCTAGTGTAGCGATTAGCGCGCTGCGCTATGAACCCGGCGATCCGGGTTCGATTCCCGCTCACGGCCAACACCAGTGATGATTATCTGAACCGGTCCTGGGCCACCCCTAGGTCGATTCAGCCTCAAATGAGTACCTGGTGCGGTGTGTAAACATCGCCACTAGGAAGGAATAGGCGGCCGGGCGTGGTGCTGGCCACCCCACCTCCTCGTGTGCCTTGTCGGCCTTCATAGGTGCTATGCTAGCAACACTTTCCCCAACATTTTGTTCTGGCTATATGGGGGATCTTTGTCGTTGTATACGTGCATGCGTGTGTGTGTCTCACAGTGTGCATATGTCTGTGTGTGGGGAGCGGTGGCGCAGTGGTAAGCGCACTGCGCTACAAACCCGGCAACCCAATTTCAATTCCCGCTCACGACCAACACCACCAGTGACGATTATCTTAACTCGTGTTGGACCTCCCCTCGATCGACTCAGCCTTCAGTGTGTAAAGTGTGTAAAGAGTGGCATTTGAGAGTCAAAAGCGGCCGGGTGTGTTGTTGGCAACCCACCCCGTCACTTACCCTGCCAACCTTAATAGCAGCTCACGAACAGCACTTGCCCCAAAATCTGTGAAAGCTATACAGGAGGTCTTTGTATATCTGTGTGTGTCAGTGTCTATGTGCTTGTGTGTGTGTCTGGGGGGGTAGTGTAACGGTGAGCGTGCTTTGCTACGAACCTGGCAAGCCAAGTTCCATTCCCGCTCACAGCCCACATCAGTGACGAATATATGAACCTGCCTTGGACCTCCCCTACGTCGACTCGGCCTTAAACGAGTACCCGGTGCGTGCTGCTGGTCACGCACCTACCCCCTTGTGTGCCCTGCCGGCCTTTCATAGGTGCTCATTAACAGCACTTGCCCCAACAGTGTGTTAAGGTTATACGGGGGGGATCTTTGCCTTTATGTGTACGTGCACTGCTTGCTAACAGCACTGTCTTAACATCGATATAGGGGTCTCTGTCGTCTTAGCCTGTGTCCCATGTGTATCGGTGTAGTGTTTGCTAACAGCCCTCGTCTTATGACAATACGCCAGAACGGATGGGCCCTGTGTGGTTTTGTGTGCGTGCGTTTGTGCCCCGTGTGTGCATGTGTGCGCTGGCGTGGCAGAGTGTCACACACTGCAACACAGCAGTTCATGGTCTGTCACAACGTCAGGGGCCTGTGATGAGGAACCTTAGCTTGGTTAGATCGGCTCTCAATGAGCACCTGGTGCAGTGTGGCTTGCAACGCGTGGGTCTGGTCACAAGCATGCCTTTGCCGTGCTATATACTGTGCTTCATCGGTGACCCCTAACAACACTTACACCGATGGCCTATGAGACTAACTGGGTGACCTGTGTGTGTGTTTCTCTGTGCGTGTGCCTGTGTTTTTGCGTGAACGTGTGTGTGCGTGTGTTGATTTGTTTTGTGTGTGCCTGTATGTATGTACATATACGTGCGTGTGTATTCATGGATTTGTATATGTATACGCGTCTGTATTCGTGTGTGTCTGTATGTGTATACGTGTACATGTATATGTGTGCGTGTGTCTGTTTTCGCGTGTTTGTCTGAAATGTATGTGTACCTGTGATGTGTCCGCACGTGTATGTGTCTATAACTGTGCACGTGTATATGTCTACATGCGTGTGCATATATATTAGTGTACATACACATCTGTATATGTGTGTGTGTATATGTATGCATATGTCAATATCAGTGTATATGTCTGTACATGTCCGTGGTGCGTGTATATGCGCGCGTGTGCATGTCTGTCTGTACGTACGTACATTCGTGTACATACGCACGTGTGCATCTCGTCCCGTCCGTCCCCGTCCTCAGAACAAGGTCGTGACCATCGATGACATCAAGGTGAAACTCCAGGTAACCCCGTCGCCACGGTAACCCACAGCGAGGCTGCCCGCTCGGGCCCTCCCCGCAGAGGAGGTTATTCTGTGCTCATTTAGCTTCGTTAAGGCAGTGGCGCTGCTGTGCTGACAGGCGGTGGGGGCGAGGGGTGGGGGTTCCTCGAGGCCACCTCATAAACCACCCTAAGTGGAATCATTCTCTCTCCTTTCTCTCGCTCCTGCTCACTTAGAGCCGCCGCGCGCTGTTTTGTTCGGACGGCGTCTGTTCCTTCGCCCAGGGTTAGCGGGGAACGGGGGTGGGGGGGGGTTCAATTGCTTTGCGTTGTTTGGATTATAGGGCCATGCTCTCGGTTGATTGGCTGTCTGATTGGAAAGGTTTAATGTTTGACGGTGAAAGTGTGGGTCGCATCGGAGGGGATCGCGTTCGAGGTTTGGTTGGCCATTTTGTGGTGAGGGTTATAGTTAGACTTAGGGGTTAGGAATAGGATTAGGGCTAATTTAATGGTTAGGATTAGAGCTTGTGGCAGACTAGAGACTAGGGCTTGGGTTAGGGCTAGGGTCGGATTGGGTTGTTCGTGTGATTAGTGCGAGCCTTACGGTTTGGTTTCCTATTGTGGTTAGAGTCTGGATTAAAGTCAGCACTCGAGATAGTATCAATATCTGGTTGGCTATTGTTGTTTGGGCGAAGGGTTGGTGCTAGAGATAGGGCTCGGGTTATGATTAAGGCGAGGTTCAGCTTGAGGACTTGTATCAGGGTCAGGGTTAGGGTCAGGACTAGGGTCAGGGCTAGTGTCAGGGCTAGGGTCAGGGTCAGGGCGAGGGTCAGGGCGAGGGTCAGGGCTAGGGTCAAGGTCAGGGCTAGGGTCAGGGCTAGGGTCAGGGCGAGGGTCAGGGCTAGGGTCAGGGCTAGGGTCAGGGTCAGGGCTAGGGTCCGGGCTAGGGTCCGGGCTAGGGTCAGGGTCAGGGCGAGGGTCAGGGCTAGGGTCAGGGCTAGGGTCAGGGCTAGGGTCCGGGCTAGGGTCCGGGCTAGGGTCAGGGCTAGGGTCAGGGCTAGGGCTAGGGTCAGGGTCAGGGCTAGGGTCAGGGCTAGGGCTAGGGTCAGGGTCAAGCCTAGGGTCAGGGTCAAGGCTAGGGTCAGGGCTAGGGTCAGGGCAAGGGTCAGGGCTAGTGTCCAGCTGCATAGAGCAGCTTGGTGGAGTCCCGCTTGGCCTCTCACTGTGCGGGAGTCGTTGATCGCAAGCCGTGGGCCTTGCACGTCGTGTTTTATGGGGGTGTCCTGCCGTCCACGCCGCCATTTACCCTGTTCTATATATACACACACAAGCACACACACGAGCACGCACGTGCACACACCGTTGCACACTGAGCGCGGTGTTTATGGAGTCGGCAGCGAGGCCTCGTTTATAGTGTCTCTAAAATGATGGCGTGCGAGGGATCGATCCGGGTAATGGCTCCTCTGCCCAGGCCGATGATTCATTGACTCGGCCTCGGCTGAGTGGCTTTGCCGAACATTATCCCCGGCCCTGGTGATGTCGGCCCCGTGACCGATGATCGCCGGTTAACGGAGAACAAGGAGTGTGCGGTGGTGTGGTGTGGTGTGGGGGGGTGTGCATTGGAGCGGAGTGGATCTAGAGGTGATGTTGATTGGTAAGAGTAGTGGTTTGCACTGCGGCGGTGTGAAATGTTGTGAATGTGATGTTGCAGTGTGAATTGTTGTGAATGTGATGTTGCAGTGTGAATTGTTGTGAATGTGATGTCGCAGTGTGAATTGTTGTGAATGTGATGTCGCAGTGTGAATTGTCGTGGTGTGGTATGAGGATTCCTGTGGGCTGGTGTTGATCATTGTGGTGTGGATTGCCATGGGGTGGTATTGATGGCTGTGGGGTGGTATTGATTGTTGTGGAGTGGATTGCCATGGGGTGGTATTGATGGCTGTGGGGTGGTATTGATTGTTGTGGAGTGGATTGCCATGGGGTGGTATTGATGGCTGTGGGGTGGTATTGATGGTTGTGGAGTGGATTGCCATGGGGTGGTATTGATGGCTGTGGGGTGGTATTGATTGTTGTGGAGTGGATTGCTATGGGGTGGTATTGATGGCTGTGGGGTGGTATTGATGGTTGTGGAGTGGATTGCTATGGGGTGGTATTGATGGCTGTGGGGTGGTATTGATGGTTGTGGAGTGGATTGCCATGGGGTGGTATTGATGGTTGTGGGGTGGTATTGATGGTTGTGGAGTGGATTGCCATGGGGTGGTATTGATGGCTGTGGGGTGGTATTGATGGTTGTGGAGTGGATTGCTGTGCTCTGGTATTGATTGTTATGGGGAGGTATTGATTGTTGTTGGGAGGTATTGATTGTTGTGGTGCAGTATTGATTGTTGTGGGGTGGTATTGATTGTCGTGGCGTGGTATTGATTGTCGTGGTGTGGTATTGATTATCGTGGTGTGGTATTGATTGTCGTGGTGTGGTATTGATTGTTGTGGTATTGATTGTTGTGGTGTGGTATTGGTTGTTGTGGTGTGGTATTGATTGTTGTGGTATTGATTGTTGTGGTGCAGTATTGATTGTTGTGGGGTGGTATTGATTGTCGTGGCGTGGTATTGATTGTCGTGGTGTGGTATTGATTATCGTGGTGTGGTATTGATTGTCGTGGTATTGATTGTTGTGGTGTGGTATTGGTTGTTGTGGTGTGGTATTGATTGTTGTGGTATTGATTGTTGTGGTGTGGTATTGATTGTTGTGGTGTGGTATTGATTGTTGTGGTATTGATTGTTGTGGTGTGGTATTGGTTGTTGTGGTGTGGTATTGATTGTTGTGGTATTGATTGTTGTGGTGTGGTATTGGTTGTTGTGGTGTGGTATTGATTGTCGTGGTGTGGTATTGATTGTCGTGGTGTGGTATTGATTGTCGTGGTGTGGTATTGATTGTTGTGGTATTGATTGTTGTGGTGTGGTATTGATTGTCGTGGTGTGGTATTGATTGTCGTGGTGTGGTATTGATTGTTGTGGTATTGATTGTCGTGGTGTGGTATTGATTGTCGTGGTGTGGTATTGATTGTCGTGGTGTGGTATTGATTGTCGTGGTGTGGTATTGATTGTCGTGGTATTGATTGTTGTGGTGTGGTATTGGTTGTCGTGGTGTGGTATTGATTGTCGTGGTGTGGTATTGATTGTTGTGGTGTGGTATTGATTGTTGTGGTGTGGTATTGATTGTTGTGGTGTGGTATTGATTGTTGTGGTGTGGTATTGATTGTCGTGGTGTGGTATTGATTGTTGTGGTGTGGTATTGATTGTTGTGGTGTGGTATTGATTGTTGTGGTATTGATTGTTGTGGTGTGGTATTGATTGTCGTGGTGTGGTATGGATTGTTGTGGTATTGATTGTTGTGGTGTGGTATTGATTGTCGTGGTGTGGTATTGATTGTTGTGGTGTGGTATTGATTGTTGTGGTGTGGTATTGATTGTTGTGGTGTGGTATTGATTGTTGTGGTATTGATTGTTGTGGTGTGGTATTGATTGTCGTGGTGTGGTATGGATTGTTGTGGTATTGATTGTTGTGGTGTGGTATTGATTGTTGTGGTGTGGTATTGATTGTCGTGGTGTGGTATTGATTGTTGTGGTATTGATTGTTGTGGTGTGGTATTGATTGTCGTGGTGTGGTGTGCACCAGATCTGGGACACCGCCGGCCAGGAGAGATTCCGCAGTGTAACCCACGCGTACTACCGCGACGCCGACGGTAACGACCCAACGGCACCAAACACCACACCACACACCGCACAGCACCACACCACACCACGCACAGCACCGCTCCACGCACAGCACCACACCACACACAGCACCACACCATGCACAGCACCACACCACACACAGCACCACACCACACACAGCACCACACCACGCACATCACCACACCACACCACGCACAGCACCACACCACACCACGCACAGCACCGCTCCACGCACAGCACCACACCACACACAGCACCACACCATGCACAGCACCACACCACACACAGCACCACACCACACACAACACTACACCACGCACAGCACCACACCACACACAGCACCACACCACACACAACACTACACCACGCACAGCACCACACCACACACAGCACCACACCACACACAACACCACACCACACACAGCACCACACCACACACAACACCACACCACACACAGCACCACACCACGCACAGCACCACACCACACACAACACCACACCACGCACAGCACCACACCACGCACAGCACCACACCACACACAACACCACACCACGCACAGCACCACACCACGCACAGCACCACACCACACACAACACCACACCACGCACAGCACCACACCACACACAACACCACACCACACACAGCACCACACCACACACAACACCACACCACGCACAGCACCACACCACACACAGCACCACATCACACACAACACCACACCACGCACAGCACCACACCACACACAGCACCACATCACACACAGCACATCACCACACACAGCACCACACACAGCACAGCACCACACCACACACAACACCACACCACGCACAGCACCACACCACGCACAGCACCACACCACACACAACACCACACCACGCACAGCACCACACCACGCACAGCACCACACCACACACAACACCACACCACGCACAGCACCACACCACACACAGCACCGCTCCACGCACAGCACCACACCACACACAGCACCGCTCCACGCACAGCACCACACCACGCACAGCACCACACCACACACAACACCACACCACGCACAGCACCACACCACACACAACACCACACCACGCACAGCACCACACCACGCACAGCACCACACCACGCACAGCACCACACCACACACAGCACCGCTCCACGCACAGCACCACACCACGCACAGCACCACACCACACACAACACCACACCACGCACAGCACCACACCACGCACAGCACCACACCACACACAACACCACACCACGCACAGCACCACACCACACACAGCACCACACCACGCACAGCACCACACCACACTACACACAGCACCACACCACACACAGCACCACACCACACACAACACCACACCACGCACATCACCACACCACACACAGCACCACACCACACACAGCATCACACCACACACAGCACCACACCACACACAGCACCACACCACACACAGCACCACACCACACACAGCACCACACCACACACAGCACCACACCACGCACATCACCACACCACGCACAGCACCACACCACGCACAGCACCACACCACGCACAGCACCACACCACGCACATCACCACACCACGCACATCACCACACCACACACAGCACCACACCACGCACATCACCACACCACGCACATCACCACACCACACACAGCACCACACCACACACAGCACCACACCACACACAGCACCACACCACACACATCACCACACACAGCACCACACCACACACGGCACCACACCACGCACATCACCACACCACACACAGCACCACACACAGCACCACACCACGCACAACACCACACCACACACAGCACCACACCACACACAGCACCACACACAGCACCACACCACACACAGCACCACACCACACACAGCACCACACCACACACAGCACCACACCACACACAGCACCACACCACACACAGCACCACACCACACACAATACCACACCACACACAGTACCACCCACGCACAGCACCACACCACACACAGCACCACACCACACACAGCACCACACCACACACAGCACCACACCACACACAGCACCACACCACGCACAACACCACACCACGCACAGCACCACACCACGCACAGCACCACACCACGCACAGCACCACACCACGCACAACACCACACCACGCACAGCACCACACCACACACAGCACCACACCACACACAGCACCACACCACGCACAACACCACACCACGCACAGCACCACACCACACACAGCACCACACCACACACAGCACCACACCACACACAGCACCACACCACGCACAACACCACACCACGCACAACACCACACCACGCACAGCACCACACCACGCACAGCACCACACCACGCACAGCACCACACCACACACAGCACCACACCACACACAATACCACACCACACACAGCACCACACCACACACAGCACCACACCACACACAGCACCACACCACACACAGCACCACACCACACACATCATCACACCACACACAGCACCACACCACACACAGCACATCACCACACACAGCACCACACACAGCACCACACCACACACAATACCACACCATGCACAGCACCACACCACGCACAGCACCACACCACGCACAGCACCACACCACACACAGCACCACACCACACACAACACCACACCACACACAGCACCACACCACACACAGCACCACACCACACACAGCACCACACCACACACAGCACCACACCACACACAGCACCACACCACACCACACACAGCACATCACCACACACAGCACCACACACAGCACCACACACAGCACCACACACAGTACCACGCACAGCACCACACCACGCACAGCACCACACCACGCACAGCACCACACCACACACAGCACCACACCACACACAGCACCACACCACACACAACACCACACCACACACAGCACCACACCACACACAGCACCACACCACACACAGCACCACACCACACACAGCACCACACCACACACAGCACCACACCACACCACACACAGCACATCACCACACACAGCACCACACACAGCACCACACACAGCACCACGCACAGCACCACACCACGCACAGCACCACACCACGCACAGCACCACACCACGCACAGCACCACGCCACACACAGCACCACACCACACACAATACCACACCACGCACAGCACCACACCACACACAGCACCACACCACACACAGCACCACACCACACACAGCACCACACCACACACAGCACCACACCACACACAGCACATCACCACACACAGCACCACACACAGCACCACACCACACACAGCACCACGCACATCACCACACCACGCACGGCACCACACCACGCACATCACCACACCACACACAGCACCACACACAGCACCACACCACGCACAACACCACACCACACCACACACAGCACCACACACAGCACCACACCACACACAGCACCACACCACACACAGCACCACACCACACACAGCACCACACCACACACAGCACCACACCACACACAGCACCACACCACACACAATACCACACCACACACAGTACCACCCACGCACAGCACCACACCACACACAGCACCACACCACACACAGCACCACACCACACACAGCACCACACCACACACAGCACCACACCACGCACAGCACCACACCACGCACAGCACCACACCACGCACAGCACCACACCACACACAGCACCACACCACACACAATACCACACCACACACAGCACCACACCACACACAGCACCACACCACACACAGCACCACACCACACACAGCACCACACCACACACATCATCACACCACACACAGCACCACACCACACACAGCACATCACCACACACAGCACCACACACAGCACCACACCACACACAGCACCACACCACACACAGCACCACACCACACACAACACCACACCACACACAGCACCACACCACACACAGCACCACACCACACACAGCACCACACCACACACAGCACCACACCACACACAGCACCACACCACACCACACACAGCACATCACCACACACAGCACCACACACAGCACCACACACAGCACCACACACAGTACCACGCACAGCACCACACCACGCACAGCACCACACCACGCACAGCACCACACCACACACAGCACCACACCACACACAGCACCACACCACACACAACACCACACCACACACAGCACCACACCACACACAGCACCACACCACACACAGCACCACACCACACACAGCACCACACCACACACAGCACCACACCACACCACACACAGCACATCACCACACACAGCACCACACACAGCACCACACACAGCACCACACACAGTACCACGCACAGCACCACACCACGCACAGCACCACACCACGCACAGCACCACACCACGCACAGCACCACGCCACACACAGCACCACACCACACACAATACCACACCACGCACAGCACCACACCACACACAGCACCACACCACACACAGCACCACACCACACACAGCACCACACCACACACAGCACATCACCACACACAGCACCACACACAGCACCACACCACACACAGCACCACGCACATCACCACACCACGCACATGTGTACCACCTCACGGCACGTGCAGAACACAACAACGACAATTGTACCCCGTGAAGCCTGTTAGACTTCAAGCACTTGCTGTTAGCGAGCACCTATTGAGGCCGGTACGGCACACGAGGGTGGGGTGGAGTGTGGGGTGGGGGGCGGATGGCCGGTATCAAACTCGGCAACCTTTGTCTCCCGAGTGGCAATGTTTACACACTGCACCAGGTAGTCATTGCAGGCTGAGGCCTAGGACTGGTTTAGGTAATCGCCACTGGTGGTTGGCCGTTCGCGGGAATCGATCTCGGGTTGCCACGTTCGCAGCGGAGGTCTCCAACCGCTGCACTACCGTTCCCCATACATCTACATTTATAATGCCGCGTGGTGCACACTCACGGCGGTGCTCGTGGCCGTGGTCAGAGCCACATTCCTTTCCTGATGACAGCTGATGGGCGATCATCCCAGCGAACGTGGACCAACGCTGGACCATCGTTGGTTCAACGATGGTGTAACGACGTTAGCCCAACGTTAGTCCGACACGTGCATGTTTTACTGGGACGCAACGTAAACGGAATGTGAGCATCCTTGCGTTGAAATGCTTGTCCTGACCACCCTCTCTGATTCTTGTGTCCCTCCTGCCCATCTTCATCTTCCTGCTGCCCCTGCTGCTGCCCCTGCTGCAGCTCTGCTCCTGTGCTACGACGTGTCCAACAGAGCGTCGTTCGAGAACGTGCGGGTGAGTGTGTGCGCGTGTGATGAAGTCAGCTTGGAATCATCTTTTATTGTCGCCGTCATCGGCAACTGTCATCGTCGTTATTGAGAATCACCAACATGGTCATCATTACTATGGGAACCTCATTTGCCAGTAAAAATATGATAATTGTTTTTTTTTACCCCGCCAAAAGGCGCCTTTTGGCGTCATCTGGTCCAACCCATGTGAGACTAGGCTCTAAGGAAAGCTGTCTCGGGTGTGGACCAATCAACTTCAAGGACAGTGCACATTATCAGAGTTATGTCTTTTGTTTGTATTATGACTGCAGGTATTGCGGTCTATGCAAACATGACTCCTTGTAAAAAGGTGTCAGTTTTGTTGCCAAATAGAAGGGTAAAAAAAACAATTATCATGGTCATCATTATTATTATCATTATGGTTATCGATAACAATCACTGCCGACATTGAAAATCATCATCATCATCAAATTATCATCTTTAATCATAATCATCATTGTCGTAATAAAATTCATCATCGTTTTGATCAAATGAATCATCATCATTATCAATCATCTTCCCATAATCATAATCACCTTCAATATTCTGGCTGGGTAGAACTGTGGCAGAGGGAGAGATTTTCACTTAGAAGTTTTTAATATCGAATTCCTCGTGAGGTTAACTTTGCAGCCCATCATCTCCACAGGCTAAGTAAAATAGGCACCATTTTATGTGTGTGTGATTTCAGCAGTGGTCGTAGGAAGTCACGTGTCCTGTACGTGTGTTCCGTGCGTGCGCCCTGTGTGTGTAGTCTTGGCTGACGGAGGTTCAGAATTTTGCAGACAGCAACGTGGTCCTGATGCTCATCGGCAACAAGGTGAGGGGCGGGGGTGAAGGGCGAGGGGTGAAGGGTGAGGGGTGAGGGGCGAGGGGTGAGGGGTGAGGGGTGAGAGGTGAGGGGCGGGGGTGAAGGGCGAGGGGTGAGGGGTGAGAGGTGAGGGGCGGGGGTGAAGGGCGAGGGGTGAGGGGTGAGGGGTGAGGGGCGGGGGTGAAGGGCGAGGGGTGAGGGGTGAAAGGCGAGGGGCGGGGGTGAAGGGCTAGGGGTGAGGGGCGAGGGGTGAGGGGTGAGGGGCGGGGGTGAAGGGCGAGGGGTGAGGGGTGAAAGGCGAGGGGCGGGGGTGAAGGGCTAGGGGTGAGGGGCGAGGGGTGAGGGGCGGGGGTGAGGGGCGGGGGTGAAGGGCGAGGGGTGAGGGGCGGGGGGCGGGGGTGAGGGGTGATGCCATAGGCTGCAGCTGGGAGGCTATGTGGTGGGCCATGTGCTACGCAATGTGTGTACATGGAGTGCTATGCTACGTGCTGTGGTGTGCTGTGTGTTACGCTGTGTGTTGAGCTATGCGTGTTAGTGTGATGCTATGCTACGTGTGCCTTGGTGTGTTGGTTGTTATGTGAGCTGCACGGTATAACAGCCTTTTACAGTGAGCAGCAATGCGGTGGTGGTTGCGATGGTGGTGAGCCTCAGGCCGGAAGTGTGTGTGTGTGTGCGCGCCGGACTGACTGACACAACAGAGCGCTGGTTACAAAGACTGCGCACTTGTGGTTCTGATTCTTGCTCCACTCCCTCGCCCCCCCCGCCCCGCCCCGCCCCACCCACCACCTCGCCCCAACGCAGGCTGACCTGGGCGGGCAACGCGTGGTTCGCCTGGAGGATGGGGAGAGGCTCGCCAAGGTGACCGATCCCCGCGCTCCCGGCGTTTAGCCACTCTCAAAGCCACTCTGCTCTCGTGCATAATTCACGCGCGGCACTCGGCGCCGAGCATTAGCGGTGGAGCGCTCGGGATTAGGGAGCCTCAAAGGCTGCCCTCTGGTCCCTACGGGGGCCCCCCGCGCTCGCCTGTCTGCGCTTCGCCCACCTGTTGTTCACCTTCTCGCGGACTCAACACGTGCAATCGGTCACTTGCAGACGCGCGCGCGCGCGCACCCGCCAGCACACTTATTTGTGCGCTTACTGGCTCGCTCGCTCGCTCATTGGCTCGCTCGCTTTCTCACTCGCTCACCCGCTCGCCCATTCACCCATCCACCGATGCATTTGCTTACTCAAGCACCCACACAACCCATTCACTAATTCCTCCATTCACTCAATCACCAACTCACCCACTCCTCTACTCAATAACTCAGTCAACCACCAAACTACTCCTCCACTCACTAACGCAGACACTCAGCCAAAACGCCCATGCCGTCACGCCAGAGGTCGCAACCGGGTACCCGATACCCGTACCCTACCCGATACCCGGCTACCCGTACCCGGCTGGGTACGGGTAGCTGGGTATCGGGTAGGGTAGGCCGTGAGTCACCGGTGAGTAACCGTTTGTCACTCATTTCGGGTAGGGTACAGGTACGGGTAGCGTACGGGTACCCGTACCCATACCCGGCCGGGTATGGGTACGGGTACCCGTTTGCGATCCTGGTGCGGCCGGGTACGGGTACGGGTAAGGAATCAAAACCCGTTTGCGACCTTTGCGTCACGCCTCTATACGGTCTCCCCACCCCCTGCCACCCGCGTGCCCCCACCCCAGGAATGCAAGGTGCCGTTCATGGAGACAAGCGCACGGAGCGGCCTCAACGTGGAGCTGGCATTCATGGCCCTGGCCAAGTGAGTGGCAGCGCGAGCAATGCACGTACATGCACACAAAGACCCCCCCCCCCCCCCGTATAGCCTTCACAGACTGTTGGGGCAAGTGCTGTTAGCGAGCACCTATGAAGGCTAGAACAGCACACGAGGGGGTGGGTGGCCAACACCACCCCCGGCTGCCTTTGTCACTCCAGTGGTGATGTTTTTACACACCTCACCAGGTACTTATTTGAGGCTGAGTCTACCTAGGGGAGGCACAGGACCGGTTCAGATCGTCACCGGTGTTGGCCGTGAGCAGGAATTGAACTCCAGTCGCCGGGTTCGTAGCGCGGCGCGTTAACTGCTACCCTACCACTCCCTACACAGGCTGTAGGGGCAAGTGCTGTTAATGTACACGTACGCATGCACGCACTCGTGCGTCCACACTCGCACGCTCAAGAGCACGCGCACTCACACACGAGCACGCACAGAATGTGTGCCGCAACGGCATGTGCACGAATGTGAACAAAGACAAAGATCCCCCGTAGCATATCACGGCACTTGGACGCATCGCTCAACGCACAGTACACGCCATAGCGCACGACCAATATCGGTGACGAACATCTGAACAAGTCCTTGGCCTACCAGGGGTCAACTCAGCCTCCAATGAGTACCTGGCGCGGTGTGTAAACAACGCCACTGGGGAGACAAAGGCGGCCTGGCGTGATGCTGGCCACCTACCCCCTTCGTGTGCCGTGCCGGCCTTCATAGGCGCGGCTCGCGAACAGCACTTGCCCCAACGGTCTCTTAAGGCTACACGGGGGATCTTTGTCTTTGTCAAAGGGCCTTGAAGCAGCGTGAACTGGGGAAGCCGGACGAGCCCAAGTTCCAGCTCAAGGAGTACGTGGAGGCAGCACAGCACAAGTCCAGCTGCTGCCTGACGTCCTGAGCAGTGCACACCATGAACAGTGCACACCATGAACAGTACACACCACACCATGCACACCATGAACAGTACACACCACGCCATGCACACCATGAACAGTACACACCACGCCGTGCACACCATGAACAGTTCACACCACATCAAGCACACCATGAACAGTACACGCCACACCAAGCACACCACACCAAGCACACCACACCAAGCACACAACACCAAGCACACCACGCCATGCACACCACGCCATGCACACCACACCATGCACACCACACCAAGCACCCCCACACCGTGCACACCACACCGTGCACACCACACCGTGCACACCACACCGTGCACACCACACCGTGCACACCACACCAAGCACACCACACCGTGCACACCACACCGTGCACACCACACCAAGCACACCACACCGTGCACACCACACCAAGCACACCACACCAAGCACACCACACCAAGCACACCACACCAAGCACACCACACCATGCACACCACACCAAGCACACCACACCATGCACACCACACCGTGCACACCACACCGTGCACACCACACCGTGCACACCACACCGTGCACACCACACCAAGCACACCACACCGTGCACACCACACCAAGCACACCACACCAAGCACACCACACCAAGCACACCACACCAAGCACACCACACCATGCACACCACACCAAGCACACCACACCGTGCACACCACGCCTTGCACACCACACCGTGCACACCACACCGTGCACACCACACCAAGCACACCACACCAAGCACACCACACCAAGCACACCACACCGTGCACACCACACCAAGCACACCACACCGTGCACACCACACCGTGCACACTACACCAAGCACACCACACCGTGCACACCACACCAAGCACACCACACCAAGCACACCACACCGTGCACACCACACCAAGCACACCACACCAAGCACACCACACCAAGCACACCACACCAAGCACACCACACCAAGCACACAACACCGTGCACACCACACCGTGCACACCACGCCATGCACACCACACCATGCACACCACACCGTGCACAACTCACTATGCACACCACGCCAAGCACACCACGCCATGCACACCACACCGTGCACACCACACCGTGCACACCACACCAAGCACACCACACCATGCACACCACACCGTGCACAACTCACTATGCACCCCACACCAAGCACACCACGCCATGCACACCACACCGTGCACACCACACCAAGCACACCACACCATGCACACCACACCGTGCACAACTCACTATGCACCCCACACCAAGCACACCACACCATGCACATCACACCAAGCACACCACACCGTGCACACCACACCAAGCACAACCACATACAGCATGCGACATCAAGCACATCATACCACACCATGCCCACCACACAATGCCCACCACACGGAGCACACCACAGACAGCATATGACATCAAGCACAGCACCCCACACCATGCACCCCACACCGTGCACACCCCACCGTGCACACCCCACCGTGCACACCACCAAAGACGCCACATAACAGCATGCAACATCAAGCACACCACACCGAGCACACCACAGACAGCAGACTACATCAAGAGCAGCCCACCACCCCATGTGCGACCACGCGGTGCACGCCGCTCCACGCCCCGTGAACGTTCTGTGCAACCGGCACACGCACTGCACACTCGCCGAGCGCCTTCCTCGCCGAGAGTTTACCGCGGTCGCCCGCCGGGTTGACCGTGCCGCGTCTCACCACGTCCCTGCGCCCCGCTCCCCGCTCCATGCCGCCCTGCGCCCAGTGCCACGTGCCGAGCGCGGCTATGGCCCGCGCCACACTGAGCAAAGTGCCACACTCCCTCAGCGCCACACTCCCTCTGCGCCACACTCCCTCAGTGCCACACGCCATGCTGAGCTCCGTGCCACACTCCCTCAACGCCGCACGCCCTCAGCGTCACATGCCACACTGAGCTCCGTGCCACACTCCCTCACGTGCCACATGCCACGCTGAGCTCCGTGCCACGCACCACGCCGAGCTCCGTGCCACATGCCCTCACGTGCCACATGCCCTCAGTGCCGTGCCAGGCTTCGTGCCAGGGCGCCGGAGTGTCCGCCACGCTCTTTCGACTCGTGCCGCTTGGGCCGTTGGACGTGGCGCAGCATCGGAGGCTCGCAGCGCCAGCTCTCGCTGATGTTCGTGCAGGCGGGAACTCGCAGCATCCGGTACGGTGGGCGAGCCCGGAGCCCTTCGCGGCCTCGTCGTACCCGTGCATACGCCCGCCCGCTCGTGTGTACAATGCCCACGGTGCCACCTTAGCTCTTGACGACATTTGCGCATGGGACGGTGCGGACCGTTGACTTGACGAGATGCAGTTTTATTTAATTTTTTGGCCACGTGCGCCCTTCCACCCTGCCGCCTTGAGTCTCTGTCTTGCCCTCGTGCTGCCGTGGCCTCCTCGGCCTTCGCGAGCGGATTTCCAACCCTGGCTCAGCGAGACAAACAAAAGATAACTGGCAGCTCGGCCGCTTCACTCGAAGCAAGCAATCACAGCTGTGTGAGTGCAAATCAAAAACGAGCAAATGTGAAGTCAAATACATTTCACATGGCCGGTTTGCGGTCCATGTTATTTTGAAGTACGGTTCGAGGCGCGCCAGCCAATTGCTTGCTTTAATACTTGAACGTGTGACTACTGTACCTGCTTCGGCATTCTTGAAAGGTGGTGTTCCTCAGTGGCTACTGACGTTTCGGCTCACCTGGTGGTATTCTCGTGATTTACATTATTAGCTTCGTGGCAGCCGAGAGAGGGAACACGCCTGTGAGGGCATCCACTTACCTTGTGTGTGGGTATCAACGTGAATTCGCAGGTTCATTAGAGATGTATGTATGTCGAACTTCTTTCGCACCATACGTAGCAACCGTGCTGATCGGAGGTGCGGGGGAAGGACAACAAACCACAAAAAAGTTTTAAGGAAATTAGTTTTTGATCTCGATTTACAAGTGCATAGCTCCAGTGGTTTCCCAATATCGGAGGGAAGAGTGTTCCAGACGGTCGCAGAAGCGCATCTGAAAGCGCGCGATGCAGTGACCGCCTTTGTTTGATGACGAAGCCAAAAACCGCTGCCGTGAGGATGACGGCTTGGGGGAGGCCTTCATCAGGCAGTGGATTGGCCATGGCTGTGATGACGATGATGAGGTCAGACGGCCGGTGGAGCCAGTGGTACCAGAGGGCGGCATGGTCACGTGAGCACAGGCGCTCTGCGCGCGACGGCGTCCAAGCCGACCGAGATTTGCCGAAACCACTTGGGAGAGGAAGCCGACTGAGGTGTTGGATGAAGGTGTCTGCGACCGAGTGAGTTGTCGGAGAAGGGAGGGATCCGGAAACGAGTTGGGATAATGGAGCCGTGAAAGCTTTGGGAAGGAACCGGGTGATGGAGCAGTGAGGGATGTGGGGGAAGAATTAGTGAGGGATCTGGGATGGATCAGTAAGGGATCTCAGATGGATCGGTGAGAGATCTGGGTGATGGAGCAGTGTTCGATCTGGGATGGAACCGGGTGATGGAGCAGTGAATGATCTGCAATGGATGAGTGAGGGATCTCGGATGGATCTGGGTGATGGAGGCGAGCGACGGACCTGCGTAGCTCCTTCGTCTCGAATGGAATGGCCCTTGCGTTAATTCGCATCGGCGAGGGAACTTCCTTGAGGAGTCTGATGGAACTGTACAAAGTAGAGGTCGTGACCCCTCCCAGGAGGGGTCGCACCCTCTGCGAGGGAGGCCGTCGGTGGCTCTGGTTCGAGCGATGAGCGGTTGGTGGCGGCGCTGCTGCTGCTGCTGTTTGTGGTGAGCACTGTGCTTTTGTGACGCTTCGGGTCACCATCTCATTTCGCTCTGGCTTCATCTGTCGTGGGGAAACTGCTTCCACTGTTTTGAAATGGCGCGGCGGTCTAAGCTCGGCGATTCTTACAGCGACCTCCCAGCGCGTTTGACACGGAGGTGGCGGGAATTACAGTCGTATGGCCACCGATCTGGCTAAAGCTGTCATGATAAGCCAGGCTCAAGCCTCTTCTGAAGAATAAGTAAAAGTTGCCAATTATAACCGGATTGCAGGATGTCGTGCAACAATGCATCGATTAGAATTCATTCTTATGCTCGCCATGCGCGTAAAAATCCATTCCGTACATTTTGTACGCCTCGTAAATGGGTTTAATGTGAGCCATGGCTACCGCGAGACGCCACTTACATTCGCAATGGCCACAACATAAAACAATCAATCCTTGAATCGAATCGTGACAATCCATTGAATTGATGGGGCGGCGAATGAATTCAGGCCTCGTATTTTGTTCTTGTTTCAAGCCGTAAACCCGTTTGAATTGTCACGTGGGACTGCTGCCACCACCCGTGCGCCCCTCTTCCGCTCGCCACGCGATGATCGAGTGTTGAATCGCGTTACATCCAATTCGCGTTTTGAAAACAACACGCCGTTACAGCAGGCCAGACTGCACTTCTCCGCGCCAGGGCCTAAGCCAACCACGCTACCACGCCGGTGCTGCAGTGATGTTTTTTTTCAAAGTATTGTGCCACGTTAAGTGGCCAAGTCATCCCTCGCTCACAGCATCACTGTGACACGTGGGCCAACGTGACGACAGCCACCGCCGCCAGCGCCACCACAGCAACCGGGCTCGAGTCCCAGGGGCCGATCGAATACAACAACACCTTGAAGGTAGCGCGTGCTTCCCTTTCAGTCGATCATGCAGCAAGGGAGTGCAGAGTGAGAGAGCAATCCGTTCATTAAAATCGTAAAGGAGGGAACGCGTTACGCCGATGGCCACGGACTTTCGTCTGCGCACCGATGGTTGTTGGGTGGCACGAACGACGTCTCGAGCGGAGTGTTTCCTATTGTTCGGTTTTTTCGGTAAAGTCACGTCGGTAAAAAATTACAATTAATAAAAGTAAAATAAAAAATAAAAATCACGACGTTTCGGAGGCAACACAAGCTTCCGTCTTCAGGTGACTTTACCGAAAAAAAACCTAAGAATAGGAATCCTTGCAGTCACGAAAGCTTCAAATCTAGAACGGAATGTTTCCCTTCGCTATTCAATGCTGAAGCGCGGGGACGACACCCAAAGCTACCCCACCCCGAACTTCCCCAGTGGCTTCAGATTCGGACGTCCTGGTGTCACCCCGCGTAATTTAGTTTTCCTCCCAGTTTGTTGTTGTTGATTAAACCAGTTGTTTGGTGATGGCAGCGGGTCCACAAGCACAAAGAAACCCGGTGAGCTCAGCACATTCGTCAATGATTACCTTGTGGCCTTGAAAGGAATCGTATATAACAGTTGACGTTTTGGGGTAATTCCCCTTCTTCATAGCACATGGTGAATTAACGGTTTGGGTCATTGTGCTGTTGAGTTAGGGCCACTGCCAGAAACGTCGCCTGTCATTTTCCTTTTAAGCCAGAGTTGAATTGCGTCCTGTTTTTAAATGTTCTCGGCCGCATGCCCGACTGATGATGATGATGACGCAGTCAAAGGGCGGGGGTAGCCAAGGTAATGGGAGGGACAACCCATTCAATGGGCGGGGTTACCCAAAATGATGGGTGGGGCTGTGTAAAAGTAGGCAGGGCCTAACGAGGGATGGGGGGGAAGGTTTCTGGTTCAACATGCGGCCCTGGGTTGAACCTGCGCGGATATCGGAACGGGCTCGTGCGTTGTTAAGCTGACATTTGTTTTACGCTCCCGGTCGAAAAGAAAGACTGCTTTTTTTGTGCGAATCTCATCAAAACTCGTACGCGGCGGGTTCCAGAGAAAAACACCTCCAGTTTTTGCACGAATGCCCATTCACACTCGGGGATGTGAAACTTAAAGACGGGGGGGAGGATGAGATAGGGGGGGGGGATGTCGAGGGAACATTTTTCCCATCAGCTGTTTCGCGCACACACGCCCGCAACGCGGCCTCTCCCTCTCTCTCTGTGGTGGCTTTCGCGTCCCGTCTCCGCAACCGAGCCCGCGCGTTGGTTTCGGTGGTGATCGTGCGTGATTATGATTGTGGATTGCAGTGTGGGTGGTTCGTGGTCTTGTGCGTGTGGGGCTAGGGCTCTGGGCGCATCAATTGTGCGTCTATTGGTTCGTGGTGCAGATGGATGGGTGGCTGGGGAGAGGATATCTCCGTCCGAGGATCTTGGGTCCAAGTGTGGCTCCTGGTTCCTCTCACCCCCCCCCCCCCAACCAAAGGCTACGTTGCTTAATATGGGGGTCTGCCCTAACCCCCCCCCCCTCCCCTTTGATCACTGTATTTGGGGGTCCCGGGCCCCTTCCTCCCACCAGTCGTGGTGTTTAATGGACCCCAGTTCCTGTCGCCATCTCGTGATTTGCACTAGGAGAGCGCGCGGAGAGGGGGGAGGGTTTCGTTTTTAAGAGTTGTTTAAATATCGTTCCATGGATGTTGCTGCACCTCGTGACTTGAGATTGTTCTATACCGTTTTGTTAAAGCGCACTTATTAAATGGTTATTTTGTTGTTACAAAAACGCACCGAGTCGAGTCTGAAGCCGCTGCCGCCGCCCCTGGCGTGTTCGGGTTTGAGAGACTGCCACGCACGGAGACACGTGACGCATGATGCAGCACCCACCCGCACCCCACTTGCCAATCTCCTTGAAAATTAACCCGTAAAAACAAAGTTTTTTCACTATAAATCCTTTATATGCGTGGCGGCTAGAGTCCTCTCGTCCTCTGGCTTGAGATGGCTGCCACCTATGGGTCAGATGATTGCCTGCTACCATTAATCAATTGCTAATTAAATATAATTTATTTTTTCCTAAAAAGTGTAAAATTTTGGAAAAAAATTTTCACGAAAATAAATTGTCACGCACAACGAGTCTGTGTGCAAAATGTCAGCTCGATTGGATCACGGGAAATGGGTTAAAAAACGACCGAAATATTTGCACGGTCGTAAGCGCGCAAGCAAGCAAGTGAACTTAATATAAAGGATTTAACAAGTAAACCCGTAAAAACTAAGTTTTTCACTATAAATCCTTTATATGCCTGGCATCGGGGCGGCTAGAGTCCTCTCGTCCTCTGGCTTGAGATGGCTGCCACCTATGGGTCAGATGATTGTCTGGCAGCATTAAACAATTGGTAATAACAAAAAAATTTCCTAAACAGTGTAAAATTTTGGAAATTGTTTTTCACGAAATTGCATTGTCACGCACAACGAGTCTGTGTGCAAAATGTCAGCTCGATTGGATCACGGGAAGTGGGTTAAAAAACGACCGAAAGATTTGCACGGTCGTAAGCAAGCAAGCGAACTTAATATAAAGGATTTAAAAAGAGATTCCTCGCTCATCGGATTCCTCCAGTATAAATATATTGCCGGACGGAAGCTTCCCCCATGCCATGTCGGTCAAGGCAAATGCAGTTTGACCATACTTCACCACACTGGTCACTACGAGATGGAAGTGGTTTTGGTCGGTGCGCATGCTAGGACCGGTTCAGATATCGCGTGGCCGGGAATCAACTTTCGGTTTCAGGGTTCGTCGCGCAGTGCGCTAATCACTGCACCACCGCTCTTTTCTTTCCTTCACCACTAATGACCTCGGCTATCAAACTCTCTAGTTTTGCCTGTCCTTAACAGCCAGCCAGGTGTTGTGCCTGCTTACCATCAATCCATGTTAACACGGCTTATACCATGCCCTGTAAGATGATACAAAACACATCCCTGCGGAGGGAGCTGGTAGGAACGTTGGGTTGCTCGGTCAATGGCCAGGGTCAATGGCGGCGTGGTGTATTCTGCAAATATGCCCAACTGTGAGGGCGGGCACAAGCCGGCGTGAGTAGGTTAAACGTTGATCTTTATAAGGGCACCACGGGGTGACCAGCCCCTCCCCACCCAGCCCCACCCCTTCCACCCCCCACCCAGCCCCTCCCCACCCTCCCCACCCAGCCCCTCCCTGCACGACGGACACAATAATCCCCTGTGGGCTGGTGTAACCAGGAGGTTCCTACCAGTATTAATGCCTCCGTCGTATATATCTACGTTAAAAGTTGTTTTGGAGTGCACGTTGTCAAGCAGCATCGGTTCAATTCAAGCAAACTCTGGACTGGTTTCAATAGGGTTCCATCGTCAGTCAGCCTTGCTTAAACCTATGCTGGTGAACTCCCCAAATGTTTATACACATTAGAGGCAAGGGCCCTTTCTGTAATGGCTCCTAGTTAGGAGGCAAAACCGTGTATAAAGTACTGTATTATGGCAACACGAGATATTCACGAATAACATTTTTTTCGAGGTAAGGCCCACTGAGCAATGCAGCTCTTTTTCAAAAGCGACCTGGCCACAAATGATAGCTCAACGAAGTGGCTCATCGTGTGGACATTTATAGCAGCCAAATACTCTAAATGCATGTTGATTCTATAGACGTGGAGGGGAAAAACCGGAGGACCAGGATTATCACGCGAATATCCAAACTCCAAATATACAGGCATCGTCAGGATCGGGATCGAACCCACAATTTCCTGCATTACCAGTCGAGGAAGATAACGTCTCGGCCCTGGCGGCGCGAGCCGTTGCGGATGGAGAATGTGAACAACAAAACCCCACAAGATGTCGACGTCGGTGGTACAGTAATTGTCCTCCGATTTTTTTTGTGCGCCGTGTGTCCAATCTAATTGCGGGTTCCTTATTATCGGCATGGCCCCGTGGTTAAGTGCGTTCCTCCTCCTCCAACCCACCACCCACCCAGCCAGCACACCACACCACCCACCCAGCACACCACACCACCCACCCAGCCAGCATACCACCCCACCCACCCACCCAGCACACCACCCACCCAGCACACCACCCACCCAGTCAGCCAGCACACCACCCACCCACCCAGCCAGCACACCACACCACCCAGCCAGCCCCCACCCACCCACCCACCCAGCACACCACCCACCCACCCAGCACACCACCCACCCACCCAGCACACCACCCACCCAGCCAGCACACCACCCACCCAGCCAGCCAGCACACCACCCACCCAGCCAGCACACCACCCACCCAGCCAGCACACCACACCACCCACCCAGCCAGCACACCACCCACCCACCCAGCCAGCACACCACCCACCCACCCAACCAGCACACCACCCACCCACCCAGCCAGCACACCACCCACCCAGCACACCACCCACCCACCCAGCCAGCCAGCACACCACCCACCCAGCCAGCACACCACCCACCCACCCAGCCAGCACACCACCCACCCACCCAGCCAGCACACCACCCACCCACCCACCCACCCAGCCAGCCAGCACACCACCCACCCAGCCAGCACACCACCGACTCACCCACCCAGCCAGCACACCACACCACCCACCCAGCCAGCACACCACCCACCCACCCACCCAGCCAGCACACCACCCACCCACCCACCCAGCCAGCACACCACCCACCCACCCACCCAGCCAGCACACCACCCACCCAGCCAGCACACCACCCACCCACCCACCCAGCCAGCACACCACCCACCCAGCCAGCCAGCACACCACCCACCCAGCCAGCACACCACCCACCCACCCAGCTAGCACACCAGCCAGCCAGCCAGCACACCACCCACCCACCCAGCCAGCACACCACCCAGCCAGCCAGCACACCACCCAGCCAGCCAGCACACCACCCAGCCAGCACACCACACCACCCACCCAGCCAGCACACCACCCACCCAGCCAGCACACCACCCAGCCAGCACACCACACCACCCACCCAGCCAGCACACCACACCACCCACCCAGCCAGCACACCACCCACCCAGCCAGCACACCACACCACCCACCCAGCCAGCACACCACCCACCCAGCCAGCACACCACCCACCCAGCTAGCACACCACCCACCCAGCCAGCACACCACTCACCCAGCCAGCACACCACCCACCCAGCACACCACACCACCCACCCAGCACACTACACCACCCACCCAGCCAGCACACCACCCACCCAGCCACCACACCACCCACCCAACCAGCACACCACCCACCCAGCCAGCACACCACCCACCCAGCCAGCACACCACACCACACCACCCACCCAGCAGACCACACCACCCACCCAGCCAGCATCCCACACTCACCGCCGTCTCAGCCAGAGCCCATTAGAACGTTATGCCCCGTTAAGCTCGGCAGTTTCTCTCGCCACAGCTCCGGCGATGAAGTTCGTCTGGGTTTGCAATTGGATTTTTTTTCTGTTGGCTCGATCGAGCGTCATTTACACAGTCGGTTACTTAGAAAATCAATTGGATACAATTGAAGCCGCCCAAGAAGACTTCACGACCAGGACCAAATTAAGACCTTGTGCCAGAAAGGGTTTTACATTTGCTCTTTCCCAATTGAGGACCACTTACTGATGTAAAAATATTGGATGAACGATTTTGTACCTCCGCAACCCTTGTTAAAGGGGTTAATGGTGCACAGTGTTGTTATGACCAAATCTTTCAGCGTTTGCGAAAGCCAGCGACCCGACCAGTTCAATTCCAGGTCATGGCTCAGTGGGTCTTGGCGGTTTCAGGATGGGGCCCATGCAAGACCGGTTCAGCCAAGTGGCACCAAAACCGGTTCGATTTCCTCTCCGCCCCAACTGACACCAGTGTAAAGTATGGGGGAAATATCTATATGATGTGCCGAGAAAAACGTTTGTAAACCCCTTAGGATTTTCACATATTTTACATATTTCAAACCTAAAATGTTATCAGATCTTAATCTAAGTCTTAATAATAGATAAAGATAATTTTAACACGTAGGCTTTCGCGACCAATATCCATAATAGAGGTTTTTGGGTTAGATCGCGTAAATATATAAATGTGTCTTTAAAACCCGACACAGCCAACCAGTAAGGGTTGTCACGTAAACTGAACGTGGCCAATTCGTCACTAGTACAGCCACACCGTTGTGTTGGAGAGCCAAGCCACAACATTTACAATCTGAGTACGACGTTTCGCCACTAATTACAACTAGCTTCATCAGGCGACAGTCAGGTTTGTGAAGAAGTCTAAATGTTTCGTTCCTTCTATAGAGGCGTAAATGTGGTGACCACGCAGCTGCGCTCTTGCACAATGTGGGGGGGGGGGTGTTACTGAGGCAAGTACATTATGCAAGTGCATTATGCGAGCCCTTTAAACGTGTCCTTCCTGTCTATCGTGTTTATTAAAATAGCCCTACCTACGGTAATTTTTATTGAAGTGCGCTGCCCTCTGTAGGCATGCATTTAAATAGTGTATTATTTGATTATTCGATTCCACGCAGCACTAGGGCGGTAGCTATCCCAACGGTTAAAGTTATTTTGATTTCTTTCAATTTCGATCGATTCTCTAATTCGTCTTGACCAGTTAATTTTGCACAACTTCAAAATGATCAAAATCAATTGAGTGTCCTTGTTGGCACGCGTGTTCTGCTACTAACTATATATGGGATAATTTAATATTTCTCTGATGTTTTAGTCTGGTGCTGATCATTCGTCCTGTTTGCCCAACATAACATTTACCACACGTGCAGTTAATCCTGTACACACCTTCTGTTGATAGCTTCGGTAATACATCTGTTGTACCAGATGTTAATTTCTGTATTTTATGTACCGTGCCAAATCTGACTCGGATGTTTTGTTTTTCCAAACATCTGGCTAGTTTAGCACGCGGTATTTTGATCGTTTTAATTACTTGGGCAGTTTCAATGCTCTTGTTATTTGATTTGGTTTTGGTATTCAATGCCCTGTTGATTTGTGCATCATTGTAACCGTTCATTTGCAGCGCTTCTTTAACATGTTGAATTTCACTTCTCAGACTGTCACCATCTGATACTTTCTTAGCTCGATGAATGAGCGTCCTGATAAGAGCAGATTTCTGTGCGGGGTGATGTGGCAAGGTGACTTCGATAAACAAAAGGAAGGAGCAGTAATGGGCTCTCCTTTGTCTCTTGTGATAACGAATTTGTACATGGAAGATTTTGAAAAAAAGCAATAGCTTCAAGCACACTAAAACCATCTGCTTGGTTTAGATATGTGGATGACACATCGTTGGTCTGGCCACACGGCAAAGATACACTGAACGCATTTCTAAATAATCTGAACTCGCAAAACCCATCCATCCAGTTCACAATGGAAGTGGAAGCTGACAGAAGTCTAGCATTTCTGGATATTCTGCTCGGACGGGGTAGAAATGGTAAAATAACACACATTGTGTTTACCGAAAGAAAACGCATACTGACGCCTATCTGAACACAGGGTCACAGCATGAAAACCCTCTTATGGAAGATAAAGATAACCTGGTTAAATAACACACAAACATAATACTATTTGTATCTTCACTCCTTGAAAGGAGGAAGGAACGAGATCGACTCTGCTTCCGAACAGACAACTGAGTGGATAACAAATCTAAAATTACATCTTTAATCTGCTGCGATGAATCCATACGAAAGAAGAACACGTCTCCTCAAATGATTCGACATTCAATAACCACGCGTGAAAAAAAAGAATGTGAACCTTGATTCAGTAACTGGCGACACCCCCTTGAGCAGCAATGACTGCAACTAAGCGTTTCCTGGTATCGTTGGTCAGTCTCTCACATCGGATTTGAGGAATTTTGGCAATTTTTTTAAAACATAACTCCTTCATCTCATTGACATTTGAGGGTTGCCTTGCATGGACAGCTCGCTTCAGGTCCTGCCACATGTCGATGGGGGTTTAGGTCCGGACTTTCACTAGGACATTGTAAAACGCAAAATGTATTCTTCTGCAGCCAACGTTATTTTGTAGATCCGCCTGTATGTTTAGGATCATTGTTTTGCTGCAAGACCCACTTTCGGCTCGGCTTAAACTCACGGACGGATGGCCTGACATGCTCCTCTAGAATCTTCTGATACATTGCAGAATTCATGGTTATGTCGATGATGGCAAGCCATCCAGGTTCTGAGGTAGCAAAGCTATTGGATGTTTAAGACCGGGTTTGATTCAAGAAGGCTATCACGGTAACACTATGCAATTTCCAAAATTATCATCGGGGTTCAAATGTTTTCTCGACACTATATATCAAGGCCGTAATTATAATATATATTGAGGGGGACACATCCCCCCCACATCCCCCCAAATATTCAAATATGCTAAAAATGTCCCCCCCAATATTATGCAAAACAATATATAATTGCTATGCTATGTAAATAAAAACAACAATTTGCTAAATCTTGGCCACAATATCTGGATTTGTCTTCATATAAATCAATGCATAGATTTATTTTTATATGATTGTGGTTATGGTTGTACTTTATTCATCCCAAATCCCTGCCATTACATACAATGAAACAAGAAATGGTAAAAAAGTAAAAACAGAGCAATGTAATACAATACACTATTCGACATTATCGTAAAAAATAAAAAGTCCATCTCATGTGTTGGTGAATTTTTAAATATGTTAGGCAGGAAATTAGTTTTAAAATTTAGATATTTTTCTGGGTTGGGACCCCCAGACACCCTGGAAGATTGGGTCCCCCCCAATGTTGACTCCATGGCTACGGCCTTGCTATCTCGACCCCACTGCAGAGGGACGCAACTCCCTGTCAAGGGATCTATGCAAGAGACGACTGTGGTGCCCCCTCCTATCTTTGCGACTCACTTTTACTGAAATAGCGAGACATGTTTTTAACCCGTTTACAATACGTAGGCAATAACTCGATATGGATTATTTTAGTGGCACCGTGTATTGGGTTTATAGGTAAACAGCGTCAGTGACGGTATAAAAAAAAAATACGTAAAGGTACAATTATCATGCGTCTTGCTTTCGTGCGCACGTGAGTTAGCAAAAAAAATACTATTTTTTCATTTGTAACAATGTTGTGGCATTTTCGGTTAATTGTTGGAAGCACATTTTTGGAATAATTTAGCTGAACATTGTTTACTCGTTTATCTGTTCATACGGAGCCCCCTTGTGGCCGACTGGGCCCCTGAGCGCAGATATGGCAAGGCCTATAAAGCTGCCATTCGCTTGTATCAGATACAATTATTATCCCCACTAGCAAATGTGAGAATGTATATTCTACTCGTACAAAAAAGGCGTAACAGGCTAAGAGTCATCCACATCCCGTGTGTTTAACGGTGATTCTTAATCTTGAGTGTACACACACCCTGGGGGTGCTAGATGCCCTTACTGGGGGTGCAGGTCTTCATAGGTGTTCGCAAACACAAGGCAGATCTGAAACACGGCACAACCAATACCTCTGCCATGGCTAGCCATCGTTATAACGCTGTGGCCCCGCATGATGTTTTTTTTCCCCCGAGACCAAGGTACTCTGCAAACCTTCGGGCAACTATCAAAGGTTTGTTCATGAAACCATCCAGATATATAAACATAACTTCAACCAAGAAGATGGATACAAGTTGAACAATCTTTGGAAGGATGTTATGCACCAGGTAACGCCTTAACTGGTTGTTAAAGCTTTCGTGACTGTAGGGATTCATCTTCTTGGTTCTTTCGGTAAAGTCACGTAGAAAGGAAATAATAAAATAATAAAAATAAAACAATAAAATACAGTTCTCACGACGTTTCGGCCACAACGCAAGCAGCCGTCCTCACGTGAAGAACAGGGCTGTCTTTCCGACAGCCCTCATTCAGATGCTGTCATTCCGACAGACCTGTTCTTCACCTGAGGACCGGCTGCTTGCATTGTGGCCGAAACGTCGTGAGAATTGTATTTTATTTGTATTATTTCCCTTCTACGTGACTTTACCGAAAGAACCAAGAAGATGGTTGTGGTTGTTTCCATCCGACCTGCCGGTTTACTACTGTACATTTCTATTTTTTCCCGTGTCCCGCACTCAGCTTCCCACTTATAGCCCCGCCCACTTCCCCCGCCCCTCCCAGCCTCATGACCTCTTCCCCAAGCGCTCACGTGGTCCCCCTACCCCACCCGCTCTCCCCCCCCCCTTGCCCCTCCCCCCTCTTACCTATATAACCTCTTGCCACGGCAGCTCTCGCCTACTTCCGCATTTTCTAGCCATGCTTCCACCCGATTGCTTGTTGCGATCGAAACGATTTATTGTATTTCTACCTACGTGGCTTTACCGAAAGAACCAAAGAGGATGTATTCATGAGCGCATCAAACCCAGAGTTCACACGAAGGTGCTCTAGCACCTCCGATTGGCTGGGGTTGACACCCATATACTGCAAGCTCCTCACACCGTGTGCTCCGGGCTAACAGGGCACCGAAATGGCAAGATGTCAACTCTAGATTTGAAGCTTTCGTGACTGCAAGGATTCATACTCTTAGTTTCAGTAGTCACGTAGGTAAAAAATGAAATAAAAATTAATGAAAAAATAATAAATCTTTTTATTTTTATTATTTTTAATCTCATTTTTTACCTACGCGACTTTACCGAAAAAAACTAAGAGTACAAGATGTTAACTGCCTTGCCAGGGTTCAATCCCAAACTGGAGAGATTGTTCTCGTGGTCAGGTGGATGTTTTTTTGTTCTGCTGGTTCTCCAGATTCCCTCCACATTCAGAATCACGTTTGCTATGAATTCCCATGCCACTTTGCAGAGCCATCTTGTGGTCAGGTCACTTCTGAAAAACAAGGTAGCTGCGGGCCTTGCCAGGCAATATAAACAGAACACGGTCAAGCATGACAACTCGGGAACACACCACCATGCATCCCAGCTGTCGTAGGCTACTGCCGGACCATACTCACAGCAGCTCTGCACTAAAGTGCCGTCGCTCCACTTCAACATTAACTGGTATGGAACGGGCTCTTCCTGCAGTAGTGCACGTGATAGCTACAGCAGCAGCATACAAGCGCCCACTAGCAATTACAACCCCTGGGGTTAACCAGGTTATTACTTTGGTTGACTGCACAACCATTATCGCCCTCCACTGAAAACATGAGGGGCCTCTCCCTGACAAGGAGTAATAACGGAGGCCTTCCCGGAAAAACGCGTGGAATAACATGACGCATCACAACAAAAATTAGAAACACACGTTTATTTAAATTGTCAGTTCACAGAATGTGGAATCGTGTCATGTGTGCAGATTCCCCGCGTCGTCTCCTCCGGGCGCCCCTGGTACCAAGCTTCTCTCCCAGGTTCCACCTGTGGGGAGGGAAGAAGTGGGAGATGGTAAATAAACTTGGCACGGCCATCAGCAGCAGTGTTGCGGGCATTGGGGGGGCAGGCGAGGCGGCCTCAGTGGGGTTAAAGCTTGAGTTGTGTTCAGTGTGCCAAGGGCACTCAAACAAGAGGTGTCAGTGCTGACTCATCATGGGCAACGCCTCCGCCTGCTCACATCGACAATTAAGCTCCTTCCCAGAGTTTTATTATTTCTGGAGGAATCCGATGAGCTACGTGGCTTTCAGATCTCCAGTATTACACATTTGTCCACGCATCACCGTACTGCATCTCATATATTTTTTTTTTTATCATACATGCCATTACTCGAACCGGATTAATCCAGGGACAATAAAAATATCGATCCGAAAACCTTTCTTCCCAACAAGGTAACGTTTCTCGTATACGCACCGTTGTTAAATCTTTTGGTGTAAAGTAACCGATATAACGCCTGACCAAAAAAACAATTATAAATATTAAAACGCGTTTAAGTCTACGCACAATACAGTAATATCTGAAACGCGCGCGTGGGTTTTAAAAGCCACATGCAGCAGCTGCCCATGCCAAGCGCAAGGATCAGCCGACCACGTGGTTCACGCGGGAATCGAGATTTCCATCCTACACATACGATCCCATGCTCGTCTCAAGAGGCCGCTCCTTACAGAAAGACGTCGTTTAGAGTAACGATCAACTTACAGGGTGGTCCACATGTCCTGTGACCGCCCCCCCCCCCCCATAAATTATCCCCTAATTTATTTTACCCTTAGTATATTTGAAATAAACCTCGCGTAAACAAATATTAAGGGAACTAAATTGAGTGGGGGGGGGGTCACAAGACATCTAGACCACCCTGGAGATGACGTGGTTTAAGCAAAGATTTCTCTTCCACGGTCAAATTAAATTTTTTACTTTTTCGGATACCGAAACGCGTTTACAGCGGGGCTCGTAAAACGAGTAAGTCAACTTGGGACATTCTTCTAAAATACTCCGCCCCCAAATTTTTTTTTTAAACTGCCGACGATTCGGACAATGTCTTTCAAAGGGTACATTGCCCGAAACGTTTCCCTTCCAGGGCGGTTGTTAACGGCGACTGCGCGTTGGAAGGTCACGGCAGACTAAGAAACGCGAATACACGAGAACCCTTAGTTCATCCACTGCTGGATGAAGCCCTCACCACCCACCGTGTAACTATACTAAATCAATCACTGTAGCATTTATCTTGCTGATTAAGCCGCGCTTTAAAACTCGCACCCCGGGGACGAAGCCCATTTCCCGCGCGCGTGGTTAGGCTAAACGGGCTTAAACCAACGGCCTAGGCCTCTACCCACGTGGACGACCAATCCAAGACGGATAAAGTGCTTTAAGTAAGTTTTAACCAAAGCGCTACTACTGCCAAGCAGTTAATATAAATCCAATCAATACACCTAAATAAAGTATTTAACTTTTAAACGAATCTCAACTGTTAAGATCGCACCACGAACTATAACTAAACCACCCCGACTCACCTCCACGAAGACACAAGACCGAGGTGGCGCGCGATGGGCACTTAAATACCCGTGGACGATACCACTTTCCCGAAGAGCGGGGGGGAATGGGAAATTAAGTATTCTAAGGCGATACGATATTGTGTTTACATTGTTTATCTATGTATATAAATCTAATATTAATTCAATTATTGTTGAGATTAAAGTGGTTACATTGATTTATTCGTTTTTGTTTACAAATTGCTGCATTAAGCGAAGTTGATTCCACCCAACTAAATGGGTGTAATGTGTTGGTCCGCCTCGCTGTGATTGGTCGGTGGCATCGAACTCGCCGACGCGTCTACCAATCAAAGGCGCCGTCACTGGAGGGTCGTGAGGAGGAAGAGCCCCCCGTGTGGAGGTGAGGGATGCGAACTCTCTCCAACTCACCTCCTCCTCCTCACCCTCACCCCTCCTACTCACCCCTCTTACTCACTCACTCACTCACCCCTCACTCACCCTCACCCCTCCTCCTCACCCTCACCCCTCTTACTCACCCCTCTCTCTCACTCACTCACCCCTCTCTCTTACTCACCCCTCACTCACCCTCACCCCTCTCTCTTACTCACCCCTCTCTCTCACTCACACACTCACTCACTCACCCTCACCCCTCTTACTCACCCCTCTCTCTCTCTCACTCACCCCTCTCTCTTACTCACTCACCCTCACCCCTCTCTCTTACTCACCCCTCTCTCTTACTCACACACTCACTCACCCTCACCCCTCTCTCTTACTCACCCCTCTCTCTTACTCACCCCTCTCTCTTACTCACACACTCACTCACCCTCACCCCTCTCTCTTACTCACTCACCCCTCTCTCTTACTCACTCACTCGCTCCTCACCCCTCTCTCTTACTCACTCACTCCTCTCTCTTACTCACTCACTCGCTCCTCACCCTCACCCCTCTCTCTTACTCACTCACCCCTCTCTCTTACTCACTCACTCGCTCCTCACCCTCACCCCTCTCTCTTACTCACTCACCCCTCTCTCTTACTCACTCACTCGCTCCTCACCCTCACCCCTCTCTCTTACTCACTCACCCCTCTCTCTTACTCACACACTCGCTCCTCACCCGTCTCTCACTCACTCGCTCACCCACTCACTCCTCACCTCCTCCTCCTCACCCACTCACCCCTCTCTCTTACTCACCCACTCACTTACTCACCCCACTCACTCCTCACTCACTCACTCCTCTCTCACTCACTCACTACTCTCTCACTCACTCACTCACCACTCACTCACTACTCACTTTCTCACTCACTACTCACTCACTCACTACTCACTCACTACTCACTCTCTCACTCACTACTCTCTCCCTCCTCACTCACTCACTACTCACTACTCACTCACTCCTCACTTTCTCACTCATTACTCTCTCCCTCCACACTCTCTCACTCACTCATTCACCACTCACTCACTATTCACTCACTACTCACTCACCACTCACTCACTCACTATTCTCTCACTCACTCACTACTCACTCACTCCTCACTTTCTCACTCACTCACTACTCACTCACTACTCACTCTCTCACTCACTCACTACTCACTCACTATTCTCTCACTCACTCACTACTCACTCACTCCCTCCTCACTCTCTCACTCACTCACTACTCACTCACTACTCACTCTCTCACTCACTCACTACTCACTCACTATTCTCTCACTCACTCACTACTCACTCACTCCCTCCTCACTCTCTCACTCACTCACTACTCACTCACTCACTATTCTCTCACTCACTCACTCCTCACTTTCTCACTCATTACTCACTCACTCACTACTCTCTCCCTCCTCACTCTCTCACTCACTCACTACTCACTCACTATTTTCTCACTCACTCACTCCTCACTTTCTCACTCATTACTCACTCTCTCACTCACTCACTACTCACTCTCTCACTCACTACTCTCTCCCTCCTCACTCTCTCACTCACTCACTACTCACTCACTCCTCACTTTCTCACTCATTACTCTCTCACTCACTCACTACTCACTCACTCACTATTTTCTCACTCACTCACTACTCACTCACTCCTCACTTTCTCACTCATTACTCTCTCACTCACTCACTCACCCCTCTCTCACTCACTCACCCCTCTCTCACTCACCCACTCACTCAATCACCCCTCTCTCTCACTCACTCCTCACCCCTCTCACTTCGACGAGATCTCTCCCCTCGCTCACCCCTCTATCACTCACCCACTACTCACTCTATCACTCACTCACTCACTCCTTTCTCAGTGTCACTCCCCCTCACCCTCCTCTCTCAATCCTCATTCACTCCTCTCCCTCACTCCTCTCTGACTCACTCACTCCTCACTCACTACTCACTCACTACTCACCACCCTCTCACTCACTACTCTCACACTCACTCACACACTCTCTCCTCACTGAGTATCACTCCCCTCACCCTCCTCACTCACTCACTCCTCTCTCACCACTCACTCACTATTCACTCACTACTCACTCACCACTCACTCACTCACTATTCTCTCACTCACTCACTACTCACTCACTCCTCACTTTCTCACTCATTACTCTCTCACTCACTCACTACTCACTCACTCACTCACTACTCACTCTCTCCCTCCTCACTCTCTCACTCACTACTCTCTCCCTCCTCACTCTCTCACTCACTCACTACTCACTCACTCACTCACTATTCTCTCACTCACTCCTCACTTTCTCACTCATTACTCTCTCACTCACTCATTCACTACTCACTCACTACTCACTCTCTCCCTCCACACTCTCTCACTCACTCATTCACCACTCACTCACTATTCACTCACTACTCACTCACCACTCACTCACTCACTATTCTCTCACTCACTACTCACTCACTACTCACTCACTCACTACTCACTCTCTCCCTCCACACTCTCTCACTCACTCATTCACCACTCACTCACTATTCACTCACTACTCACTCACCACTCACTCACTATTCTCTCACTCACTACTCACTCACTCCTCACTTTCTCACTCATTACTCTCTCACTCACTCACTACTCACTACTCACTCCCTCCCTCCTCACTCTCTCCCTCCTCACTCTCTTACTCACTACTCTCCCTTCACTCCTCTTTGACTCACTCCTGCCCCCCACTCGTCTCACTCGCTCCTCTCAAAACTCACTCCCTCCTCTCCCTCACTCCTCATCACTCTTCTCAGTCACTCACTACTCTCCACTCTCATTCACTCACTCACTCTCCTCCCTCGGTATCACTCCTGCCACTATCTCTGCTCTCACTGGGCGCCACGGTGGCTAGGAGATGTTAACTACCTCGCTTGGTATACAGGAGGTCGTGAGTTCGAGCCTGACGCTGACGCCTGCTGCTGTATATTTGGAGTTTGCTTGTCTCTCTCTCTCATCATCACGGTGGCTATGAGATGTTAACTACCTCGCCTGGTATACATGAGGTCGTGGGTTCGATCCTGACCCTGACGCCTGCTGCTGTATATGTGGAGTTTGCGTCTCTCTCTCTCTCTCCCCGTGGTCGCGTGGATTTTTCTCCGGGTCCTCCGGTTTTTTCCCCTCCACATTTTAGAATCAACATCACCACGCGTTTAGGGTGTTTGGCTGCTAAACATTTCCACACGACGGTAAGCCATCTTCGTTGAGCCTATCATTTGTGATAGCGAGGTCGCTTCTTGATAAAGGGACCGTCCATAAAGACGTCACGCACCTGGGGTGGGGGGGTCAGACATTTGTGACGATGTGTGACGAGGGGGTTTGAGAAATGTCACGTCACATCAAAATGTGCAACTTTAAATAAATACTAGCTTTACTACCCGGCTTCGCCCGGGACTTGGATTCTCGACGCCCGGCCGTCTTTGTCTCCCCAGTGGCGATGTTCACACCACGGTTACTCGTTTGAGGCTGAGTCGACCTAGGGGAGGCCCAGGACCGGTTCAAATGATCGTCACAGGTGGTGGTAGTAAGTGGGAATCGAACTCGGGTCGCCGAGTTCATAGCGCAGCGCACTAACCACTACAATACCGCTCGCCCCACACACGCGCCCCCCGTCCATAGGTACACATACACGCGCTCACCACTCACCCTCACCACTCACGCTCACCACTCACCACTCACCCTCACCATTCACCCTCACCACTCTCCCTCACCACTCATCCTCACCAATCACACCCTCACCAATCACCACTCACCACTCACCCTCAACACTCACCCTCACCACTCACCCTCACCATTCACCCTCACCACTCTCCCTCACCACTCTCCCTCACCACTCATCCTCACCAATCACACCCTCACCAATCACCACTCACCCTCAACACTCACCCTCACCACTCACCCTCACCATTCACCCTCACCACTCTCCCTCATCACTCTCCCTCACCACTCATCCTCACCAATCACACCCTCACCAATGACCACTCACCACTCACCCTCAACACTCACCCTCACCACTCACCCTCACCATTTACCCTCACCACTCTCCCTCACCACTCTCCCTCACCACTCATCCTCACCAATGACACGCTCACCAATCACCACTCACCACTCACCCTCAACACTCACCCTCACCATTCACCCTCACCACTCTCCCTCACCACTCTCCCTCACCACTCATCCTCACCAATCACACCCTCACCAATCACCACTCACCACTCACCCTCAACACTCTCCCTCACCACTCTCCCTCACCACTCATCCTCACCAATCACACCCTCACCAATCACCACTCACCACTCACCCTCAACACTCACCCTCACCACTCACCCTCACCATTCACCCTCACCACTCTCCCTCACCACTCTCCCTCACCACTCATCCTCACCAATCACACCCTCACCAATCACCACTCACCACTCACCCTCAACACTCACCCTCACCACTCACCACTCACCCTCACCATTCACCCTCACCACTCTCCCTCACCACTCTCCCTCACCACTCATCCTCACCAATCACACCCTCACCAATCACCACTCACCACTCACCCTCAACACTCATCCTCACCAATCACCACTCACCACTCACCGTCACCACTCAACCTCCCCTCACCACTCACTAATCACCACTCACAATCGCCACTCACAACCGCCCTCACCATTATATTTTTGCCCCAGTCAACGCCGGATATTTCCCATTCGTAGCAGTTTATATCAACTCTATAAGCAACTTATATTAAACAGGAAGCGCGATCGTAAAGTAATTTACAACCTTCGATTAGTCCTTTGTGCGATTCAAAGAATCGATTCCTGGCATGTTGGGGGTTTACATTTTGAATGATAAGAGTTTCATTTTCATAGTTTTTTTCTTTTTTCAGGAGTTTTTAATTACATTTTTGCCCCGGTCAACGCCGGATATTTCCCGTTCGTAGCAGTTTGTATCGACTTTAAGCAACTTATAGTAAACGGGTATCGTCCGAATCTAAAGGAATCTACAACCTTCGATTCCTTTGCGCGATTCAGAGAATCGATTCTTGGCGCGTCGGCTTTAAAAGTAATTACACGGTTGTTTTTTCATTGGTATGTAATGTTTGAAAGTTTTCATGAGATTTTAAATGTATTTTCCCCCCGGGCAACGCTGGGTATATCGAGTTTATACGACAAATGCGTGCGCATATTTTTAACGGGAATTTAAAATTGGCATCCACCCGGCAGCGAATGCGTCGCTACCCGTTGCCAGGGGCAACCGCCGTCCAATGAAACTGCGTATGGTCCGGCGACACACAGACACACACACAGACAGACAGACAGATTTGCGATTTTATATATATAGATAGACAACACGTTCTTCTTAAGTAAATAGACTTTTTAATGAATGTTTTCTCCTACAACATTATAGCGCAGCGCCACATTAAATACGCACTACAATGACAATAGTTTAAAGCGATTTGAAGCATGTTTTATTTTCAAAACGGAAATATGGTTTTGGAGGAGGGGGGGGGGGACAGAGCTTTGTGACGTCATATTTGAGGGGGGGGGGTCTGACTTTTTGTGACGTCGTGTGACGAGCGGGGGGGGGGTAAAAAATCGTCGAAAATCGCGTGACGTCATTTATGGACGGCCCCTTAGTAGTTTGAGCGGTGAGACTCGGAGTTCAGACCGTCCTGGGCTGCCAGGCGGGTATGAGATGGGGGTCTGAACACGGCTGTGTAGCTGGGACTGCGAGCACGCTGAGCCTTACTCCGGCTCCTGCGGGCAGACGCTCTCACAACGTTGGGGACCAACTCCTCACAGAGACATTCAGAGACGTAGCAGGAGCCTCGAGAGAGAGAGAGAGAGCCAGAGACTCGGCGAGGCTTTCCTTGGTGAATCGCGTCGCAGTGATACCCCGATTTACGTCGGGGAAGCGTCAGAGGTCGCAAACGGGTTTTGATTCCTTACCCGTACCCGGCCGCACCAGGGTCGCAAATGGGTACCCGTACCCGGCCGGGTACGGGTAGCCGTTCCCTACCCGTACCCGTACCCTACCCGAAATGAGTGACAAACGGTGACTCACCAGTGACTCACGGCCTACCCGTACCCGTACCCGGCCGCACCAGGGTCGCAAACGACACCAGGGTCGCAAACGGCCGGGTATCGGGTAGGGTACGGGTATCGGGTACCCGGTTGAGACCTCTGGGAATTATTCCTTCGGTTCAGTTTCATTGATCAGGTAGAGCCCTGTGAGCCAATCGGCTCTTGAATCGGGTGCAACCGCAACAAACACAAAACAAAAACATGAACAAGAAAACATCTTCAAGTGACTGACTACGTGCAAACAGAAAATCCAAGGAAAGGCGGCAAAATATTGCAGATAAAGCACCGCACACCAACGCTCCTGCAAGGTGCGACGGCGGATATCGGACCGACGTCCATCAAAGCGATTGGCGGGGCAGGAGGAGGTGGAGGCGACGGGTAACGGCGACGTGCAAGTGCGTGGGGTGGAGTCGTCGCAAATCGGGTCGCGGTGTTAATAGCGTGACGACGACGCAGCTGCGAAGCGACGTTTAAAGGGGCGAGGGACGTAGATCGGGGTATGAATTCACATTCTTGTTGTTCTTCTTGGTTCTTTCGATAAAGTCACGTAGAAGGGAAATAATAAAATAATAAAAATAAAACATAATAAAATAATTCTCACGACGTTTCGGCCACAACGCAAGCAGCCGTCCTCAGGTGAAGAACAGGTCTTGTCGGAAAGACAGCGTCTGAAGCAGCAAATTTCACATTCTTGTTGTTGTTATTGCTTCTATTGTTGTGATGTTACCAATCGAGGCTGTGTATGATTCTGCCATAGCCGGCAGTGCCGAGAACCGCTGGCAATGTTGTTGTTGACGCGCGGAGTATGCGAGGAACGCGCGTTGATGTGTGTGTGTGTCGTGTGCTTTTTGTACTTCGTGTGTGCTGTGTGTGCTGTGCGTTTGCGTGCCCTGTTGCATGTGTCGTGAGCTGCTAAATGTTGTGTGTGCTGTTTGTGTGCGTGCTGTGTGCGTGCTGTGTGGTGCGTTTTCTGCGACGTGCCTTTTGCGCGCGGTGTGTGTGTGTACATGTTCGCACTCTGCCTGACCGAGGCAGGCATCTCGGTCAGTCGCACCTGGGTCTGCCCCGTGACCTCCTGCCAGCGGGCGTTCGACACTTCACGTGGCAGCCTCAAGGTGCACATGGCCTGGCACAAGCGTCGTGGTGACGTCACCGCCACTTAGTGGCGAATGGCGGTTGTTGTTGTTGCACTCTGCCTATGTGCGCGCGTGACATTTCTGCCGCGTTGTGTGTGTGTGTGTCTTGCCTCCTCTTGTGCGTGGTGCCGTGCTCGCGTGGCCATCCTCTCTTGTGGGTTTTGGTTGCTGTGGTCGTGTGTGCGGTGTCCACTGAGTGTGTCGCGTGTCCGTGTGTGTCCGTGTGTAGGCGGTGCTGCCTGTGCAGTAGCGCCGCCGCCGCCGTCGCCGTTGTCGCAGCTGCCGCGAGCGGATGGCCTCGGCCCGGGGCAGCTGGTACAGCCCGTTCGCGAGCGGCGCCGGCGTGCCAACCACCACCTCGCCTGCCAGCCAGTCCCCCCCGGGCGTGGTGAGAGAGAGCCCCCCCCCCCCCCCTTCCAGCACACAGGCTACACACAACTACACTACCTACAACCCAGGGGTGCAACTATTGTGGGGGGCGGCGGGGGGGGTAGTTTAACGCGTCGGCTTTTGTGACCAATATCCGTAATAGAGTTTTTAATTTGTGGTTAGATCGCGTAAATGTGAATGTGTCGTCAAACCCGCCACCACCCGACATGGGAAACAGAACATGCCAATTCGTTTACAATTGTAAATATTGTGGATTTGCTCTCCAACACGCTGTACTAGTTCTGTTTACGTGACAGGCCTTACTAATTAGCTGTGTCGGGTGGTGGCTGGTTTATCGACACATATTTACGCGATCTAACCCCAAAAAAACCTTTATTATGGGGGGGGGGGCGGTATGTGGTCGCGTTATGCGACGCATAGGGGGCCCAGTCGGCCACAAGTGGGCCCCGAATCAACAGATAAACAAGTACCAAAATTTAAGAACAATTTTTGAGAACGTAAAATATATCGTCATATAGCCTACATATGATTGTATACGGGTTAAAAACATCCGTAGCTATTTCCGTAACGGTGAATCGCGAGAAAGGGGGGGGGGGGGGTGGCCCACAGACACCTATAGTACCACCTAGTCTTATAGTACCCACCCAGACCTATAGTACACACCTAGTCCTATAGTACCCACAGACACCTACAGTACCCACCGAGACCTTCTACGCCAGTGGTGGCGATGCTGCACGTGGCCTCTAATCCAGCACTGTGGGAGGGTTGGTGAGTGAGCGTTGGTGCATTGCACAAATGTTGTGAAACTCCCCACTCCCGTGAGAGTCGAGGTGCTACGACACCTCTGGCTTGCCAGGAGAAGCCTGCGCAGCGAATGTAGTCCCTGCTCTTCTATGTACTGTGTGCACCTGTGTCGGTACCTGTACCGCTACGTACTAACTCTGCGTTCCTCTGTAGCTCCACTGTGGCGTTGGGAGTGGTAGCGGTTAGCGCTACGCTGCGCTACGAACCCGGCGACCCGAGTTCCATTCCTGCACACGGCCAACACCAAGTGACGATTATCTGAACCGGTCCTAAGCCTCCCCTAGGTCGACTCAGCCTCAGACGAGTACCTGGTGCGGTGTGTAAACATCGCCACTAGGGAGATTAAGGCGGCCAAGCATGGTGCTGGCCACCCATCCCCTCGTGTGCAGTGCTGCTACTTGCTAGCAGCACTTGCCCCAGCAGTCTGTTAAGGCTACACGGGGGATCTTTTTGGTTTGTCTCTGTCGGGTAACACTCCGGTTGTGTACGGCAGGCGAGGATGGAGACAACGTTTGGGCCCGCGTACACCACCATCACCACCATCACCAAGGGTGAGCACCGCACAGCTATACACGCGGCACAAGCCAGCGCCGCACGGATGGGTACGGTCCATGGAGTCATTCGTGTGCGAGTCTCTGTGTGTGTGTGAGACGCTGTGTATACGTGTGTGTGTGTGAGACGCTGTGTAATACGTGTGTGTGTGAGATGCTGTGTATACGTGTGTGTGTGTGAGACGCTGTGTGTGTGTGTGTACGTGTGTATGTGTGTATGTGAGATGCTGTGTGTGTGTGTGTGAGACGCTGTGTATATGTGTGTGTGTGTGAGACGCTGTGTATACGTGTGTGTGAGACGCTGTGTGTACGTGTGTGTGTGAGACGCTGTGTGTACGTGTGTGTGTGAGACGCTGTGTATACGTGTGTATGTGTGTGAGACGCTGTGTATACGTGTGTATGTGTGTGAGACGCTGTGTATACGTGTGTGTGTGAGACGCTGTGTGTACATGTGTATATGTGTGAGACGCTGTGTGTACGTGTGTGTGTGAGACGCTGTGTATACGTGTGTATGTGTGTGAGACGCTGTGTGTATGTGTGTGTGTGAGACGCTGTGTATACGTGTGTATGTGTGTGAGACGCTGTGTGTACGTGTGTGTGTGAGACGCTGTGTATACGTGTGTATGTGTGTGAGACGCTGTGTGTATGTGTGTGTGTGAGACGCTGTGTATACGTGTGTATGTGTGTGAGACGCTGTGTGTACGTGTGTGTGTGAGACGCTGTGTATACGTGTGTATGTGTGTGAGACGCTGTGTGTATGTGTGTGTGTGTATGAGACGCTGTGTATACGTGTGTGTGTGTATGAGACGCTGTGTGTACGTGTGTGTGTGTGAGACGCTTTGTGTACGTGTGTGTGTGTGAGACGCTGTGTATACGTGTGTGTGTGTGAGACGCTTTGTGTACGTGTGTGTGTGTGAGACGCTGTGTATACGTGTGTGTGTGTGAGACGCTGTGTGTACGTGTGTGTGTGTGAGACGCTGTGTGTACGTGTGTGTGTGTGAGACGCTGTGTGTACGTGTGTGTGTGTGAGACGCTGTGTGTACGTGTGTGTGTGTGAGACGCTGTGTGTACGTGTGTGTGTGTGAGACGCTGTGTGTACGTGTGTGTGTGAGACGCTGTGTGTACGTGTGTGTGTGAGACGCTGTGTGTACGTGTGTATGTGTGTGAGACGCTGTGTGTACGTGTGTGTGTGAGACGCTGTGTGTACGTGTGTGTGTGTGTGAGACGCTGTGTATACGTGTGTATGTGTGTGAGACGCTGTGTGTACGTGTGTGTGTGTGTGAGACGCTGTGTATACGTGTGTATGTGTGTGAGACGCTGTGTGTATGTGTGTGTATGAGACGCTGTGTGTACGTGTGTGTGTGTGAGACGCTGTGTGTACGTGTGTGTGTGAGACGCTGTGTATATGTGTGTATGTGTGTGCGACTCTGTGTGTACGTGTGTGTGTGTGTGTGAGACGCTGTGTGTACGTGTGTGTGTGAGACGCTGTGTATACGTGTGTATGTGTGTGAGACGCTGTGTGTACGTGTGTATGTGTGTGAGACGCTGTGTGTACGTGTGTGTGTGTGTGAGACGCTGTGTGTACGTGTGTGTGTGAAGACGCTGTGTATACGTGTGTATGTGTGTGAGACGCTGTGTGTACGTGTATGTGTGTATGAGACGCTGTGTGTACGTGTGTGTGTGTGAGACGCTGTGTGTACGTGTGTGTGTGAGACGCTGTGTATACGTGTGTATGTGTGTGAGACGCTGTGCAGCAGTTGGCGTGTTGCGCTATGAACCTGGCCACCCGAGTTCGATTCCCGCTCACGGCCACGAATACCTGTGACGATTACCTTAACAGGTCATAGGCTTCCCCTAGGTCAACTCAGCCTCAAATAAGTACCTGGTGCAGTGTGTAAACATCGCTACTCAGGAGATAAAGGCGGCCGGGCATGGTGCTTGCTACCCACCCTCTTCGTGTGCCGTGCCGGCCTTCACGTGTACGTACGTTGAACTCCTCTTGCACCGTGCCTAGCCAACTGTGCTCATCGGAGGTGCGAGGGGAGGACAACGAACTGACATCACTTGTCGAGGCTACACGGGGGATCTTTGTCTTTGTGTGTGACATGCTGCACGCACGTCTGTACATGCCCATACGTGCGTGCACGTGTGTGTATGCGTGTGTGTACGTGTACAACAACGGAGGGCGGAGGAGCGACGCTCACAACAACGAGCGGAGCACCGGGTGGCTAAAGCACAGCAAGTTGGTACAGTAGGGGGCACAGGTGGTGCATCAGCCAGTCATCTCGGTCATCTCGGTCAGTCGACCCGTGGCACCTGCTTGGTCTGCCCCGTGACCTCCTGCCAGCGGGCGTTCGACACTTCACGTGGCCTCAAGGTGCACTTGGCCTGGCACAAGCGTCGTGGTGACGTCACCGCCACTTAGTGGCGAATGGCGGTTGTTGTTGTTGTTGTACGTGTGTGTATGTGTGTGTGTACGTGCGCGCACAGCTGATGGCACAAGCTCGTACATGCAGCATCGGCGCACGCCCTCATCCGGCTCGGCGGTGTTCAGCATCCACGATGACGCCAACCTGCTGGTGAGAGGCCGCACCTCTCGTCGCTGTCGTCTCACCGCCGCCGCGTCTGTCGCTGCTGCCCCACGGCTGGGTCTGACGACAGAAACGTCTCACCGTCTCCTCCGTCGTAGCCGTGTCTCATTGCATCGTCGCTGCATCTCGGGGGGACGTGTCTCTCTCTCTTAACGGTTGTGTTGGCCCGGGAGCTGTCCTTGGCTGTCCCTCACGCCGCAGGTCATGATTCGTGCTTTGTTCTTCCCTGGCTCTGCGCTCGTGAACATCCCGCTCCCATGGGCTCAGAGACTTGGGTTCTTCCCCGCTCTCTCCTTCCCTCCCTACCCCCCTCCTTCCCCCCCTCTCCCCAACCCTGTCGGTGGTGGGGGGGAGGGGGGCAGCAGCAACAGGAAGCACGCGTGCGTGTGACAGGAAGCGAGCGAGCGTTTCTGGCTTGTCGCTTGGCGGACGTTCCCCAGTCCACGCTCGCAAGCGGGGAGTGAGCGAGGCGAGCGCGAGTGGTTGTGAGCGAGGCAGAGAAGTGGCAGAGAGCGAGAAAATATTTGCGAGCGAGCAGGTAGAAGCAAGTGAGAGCGGTGAGGCGAGCGAGCGTGAATGGGTGATCGAGTGATTGACGGGGAGTGAGTGAGCGAGTGAGTGAGCGAGCGAGTGAGTGAGCGAGCGACTGAGCGAGTGGCATTGAGCGAGGATGTGGCAGTGAGCGAGCGGTGAGCGAGTGCTCGTGAGCGTGTGCGTAAAGAGGGGTGGTGCTGCGAGCGTGCGAGACTAGGGGAGCGGTACTTCGCTTGTAAGGTGGCAAGTGGCGAGTGGAGGTGAGCGGTAAGTGAGCTTCCGATTCGAGTGCTTGCGATGCCCGTCCGCACCGCGTCTCTCCGCGTCGTCTCCCGTCGTGGCGCTTCGGCGCGGCCGCGGCAGCGGTGACGGTGGTACCAGAGAGGGAGGAGGAGAGGTGACCGCGAGGAGGTAAACCCCCACCCCCCGGTCCTCTGCCCGTCGTCGGCTCTCCGTAACCGCGCCTCTCTTTGGCCTCTCCTCTCTCCGTCTTTTAATGAGCGAGCCGCGCTCGCGACAGCGCTGCGTGACGGGCGTCGCGCTCGCCGGGAAAGGTCGGCGCCGCCGGTGTCACGGTTGTGGCATTTCTGGAACGGTGACCGTCAGTTGGGAGGGCCGGTGCGTGGTGGCGGTGATGGTGGTTGATTAGGTTTTCTCTGTACGTGTGCACGTGTGCGTATGTGTGTGTGTGTGCGTGCGCTGATGCTTGCTAATAGCACTTGCCCCAACACTCTATTAAAGGCTATACAGGGGATCTTTGTCTTGTGCAAATGTGGGTAGCGGTGGTGAGGCGGTTAGGGCACTGATCTATGAACCCGTCGACCCAAGTTTGATTCCTGCTCATGGCCAATGCCAGTGACGATTATCTTAACGAGTCCTGGGCCTCCCCTAGGCTGACTCAGCCTCAAATAAGTACCTGGTGCGGTGTTTAAACGTTGACACTGGGGAGACAAAGGCGGTCGGGCGTGGTGCTGGCCACCTGCCCCCTCGTGTAGCGCGATGGCCTTCAAAGGTGCCCGCTAAGAGCGCTTGCCCCAAAAGTCTGTTCAGGCTTTTGTCGGCACGTGTGCACGCACGCGCGTGCGTGTGTGTGTGTGTATGTATGTGTGGGCATGCATGTGAGGCCTTTGTTGTTGCTGCTGTGCACGTGGTGTGGAGCTGCAGCGATGTGCTTAGTGGAACTGCACTCCGGACCGGGCAAATGAAGTTCGACGTCTTGCCGGCCATAGCTAATATCGGTGGCAAGTAATGTCTGCACAAGTCCTGGGCCTCCTCTAGGTCGACTCAATCTGTACCTGGGGCGATGTGAACACACCGCCACTGGGGAGACAAAGGTTGCCGGGCTTGGTCCTGGCCACCCACCCCCTCCTGTGGCGTGCAGGCCTAAATAGGTGCTCGCTAACAGCGATTGCCCCGGCAGGGTGTTAAAGGCTACACGGGGGGGGGTTTTTGTCATTTTTTTTTGTGCAGCCGGGCCCTGTGGCCGCCATGTCGGTGCGCTCGCTGCACTCCGAGTCGAACATGTCCGTGCGCTCCACCTTCTCGCTTCACGAGGACGAGGACGACGAGGTGAGGGGGAGATGACGGGCCCTTGCCTCTCACGCCCGTACACACACGCATACACACACGCATACATACACACACGCATACACACACGCATACACACACGCGTATACACACACGCATACACACACGCATACACACACGCGTATACACACAAGCCTACACACACGCATACACACACGCGTATACACACAAGCCTACACACACGCATACACACACGCATATACACACAAGCCTACACACACGCATACACACACGCATATACACACAAGCCTACACACACGCATACACACATGCGCATACACACACGCATACACACACGCATACACACACGCATACACACACGCATATACACACAAGCCTACACACACGCATACACACATGCGCATACACACACGCATACACACACGCATACACACACGCATACACACACACATACACACAAGCCTACACACACGCATACACACGCATACACACACGCATACACACAAGCCTACACACACGCATACACACACGCATACACACACGCATACACACAAGCCTACACACACGCATACACACGCATACACACACGCATACACACACGCATACACACACGCATACACACACGCATACACACACGCATACACACAGGCATACACACAGGCATACACACAAGCATACACACACGCATACACACACGCATACACACACGCATACACACACGCATACACACACGCGTACACACACGCGTACACACACGCGTACACACAGGCGTACACACAGGCGTACACACAAGCCTACACACACGCGTACACACACGCGTACACACACGCGTACACACACGCATACACACACGCATACACACACGCATACACACACGCATACACACACGCATACACACACGCATACACACAAGCCTACACACACGCGTACACACAAGCCTACACGCACGCGTACACGCACGCGTACACGCACGCGTACACGCACGCGTACACGCACGCGTACACGCACGCGCGCACACGCGCGCACACACAAGCGTACACACACGCATACACACACGCACACACGCACACGCACGCATGCGTACACAGCCCCAAATATATATCTAGTGCTGTGAATAAACATCGCTACTAGGAGACAAAGGCAGCCGGGCGTGGTGCTGGCCACTCACCCCCTCGTGTGTCTTGCCAGCCTTCAAAGGTGCTCGCGAACAGCACTTTGCCCCAACAGTCTTGTTAAGGCTATACAGGGGGATATTTGTTTTTGTTGTGTGGCGTATGTGATGTGTGGTGTGTGTGTGTGTGACGTGTGGTGTGTGTTTGTGACATGTGGTGTGGTGTGCATGTGACCACAGGACCCGCTGGTTTTTGCCGAGCCCCCGTCCATCAAGCTGTGCTGCCAGCTGTGTTGCGGCATCTTTAAGGACCCCATCATCACGACGTGCGGGGTGAGCCGCTCGCCGTCGCACATCGCCGGTTTACCCACCCCGTCACGTTAACCCTTTCCCGTTCCGATGACGTATGTGTACGGCGTCAGTTTTTTTTTTCTTCTTCCGATTTCCCTCCGTTGATGTACGTGTACATCATCGAAACGAAAGCAGAATAAAAACGAAGATAAAATCACTTTATCAGTACGAGAGGCTCCCCGCAAGGTCATGCGGGAGGGCGTGCGGTACAGTTTGGCGCCAGGTATAGTAGAGTGCGGCGGTCATGTCGCTAAGGCTCTCTGCGGCGAGTACAACGTCTTTAACAAAAACGACGGCGCTACTACGCCTCTCCAAAATAAAATTAAAGCTGAGCCGCTTTAATTTGCACGTTCCGAGATTCGGAGGAGAACGGGACCCACACCCTGCAACTTGCAGACGTCTCGGGACGGGAAGGGGTCAAGCGAATCCACTTCATCATCACTCGCCAGTCGGGCTACGATGTTGTCGCTGAGGAAGAGGTGCGTGGATAAAACTAGAATTCACGGAATAAGGTGGGGTGCTAGCACCCCCCCCCCGCCCCATTATCTCCACCCCCCACTCCACTTCCCTCCCACCAACGTAGAGCATTTTCAAAAATAAATAAAGGAAGCGCCTGATCTAATGTGTTTCTGCAGCCATTTTCCAATATTTCACGGACTTTGCTGACCACCGCCGTGACCTCCGTGCCAAAATCGTAGCCTTCGTCATCACCGCTCACCGTCAAGAATCATCCCCCACACCATCGCTCACCATCACGCAACATTACCCGCATCATCGCTCACCATCATACACCATCGCTCACCATCACTCACCATCACACACCATCGCTCACCATCACACATCATCACCCGCATCATCGCTCACCATCATACACCATCGCTCACCATCACTCACCATCACACACCATCGCTCACCACCGCACAATATCACACATCGCCACTCACCATCACACACCATCGCTCACCATCACACAACATCACCCGCATCATCACTCACCACCGTACATCGCCACTCACCATCACACACCATCGCTCACCATCACACACCATCACTCACCAACACTCACCGTCCCTCGCCCTCACACCACCATCGCACATCATCGCCTACCCTCGCACGTCACCACGCCACATCACCGCACCTCCGGTTAGCGTGGTCGGGCTGCATACGTTGCGTAATAAGTTCAACATACATCCATCCAATGCATCTTTCTTCCTGGCCACCAGCAGCACCAGTACTTGGCTGTCTGGTGCCACCATTTGCTGACACAGGGAAGGGGAGCGGGGGGGGAGGGGGGGCAGTGGTCCCTGCTGATCGCCCGTGCCGCGTGTATGTACGTACGTGTGTCTCCGTGCCTCAACTGGTATGCAGGAGGTTGTGGATTCGATCCCAAGCTTGATGCTTGTATATTTGGAGTTTGAATGTTCTTCATGTGGTCGCGTGGAGTTTTCTCCGGGTCCTCCAGGTTTTCCCCTGCGGGTTTAAAATCAACATCACGCGTTGCGAGCAATTGGCTGCTATAAATTGTCACGTGATAAGCCACTTTGTTGAGCTATCGTTTGTTGGCCAGGTCGCTTCTGAGAAAGAGCTGCGTGACTTTCGGTAAAGTCACTTAGGTTAGAAAATTAATAGATCACGACGTTTCCATCGCGACACAAGCGACCGTCATCAGGTGGGACCACAGCAAGAAACAACTTCAGCAGTTTGTTTTTTTTCCTTCTGTGTTGGTCTCACCTGGTGACGGTGGCTTGCGTTGCGATCGAAACGTCGTGATCTATTAATTTTCTACCCACGTGACTTTACCGAAAGAACCAAAGACAAATCAATACGAATGATCGTTTAGTTTTAGTGTTTTTATGGAGAACCTACTGGCGCCCATGTCACGTGTACCTACGTGTGTGTGTGTGTGTTTGTGTGTGAAACCCGCGCCCATATCATGTGTCCGTACGTGTGTGTGTGTATGTGTGTTTGTGTGTGTTTGTTTGTGTGTGGAACCCACTGGCACCCATGTCACGTGTACGTACGTACGTGTATGTGTGTGTTTGTGTGTGGAACCCACTGGCGCCCATGTCATGTGTACGTACGTGTGTGTGTGTTTGTTTGTGTGTGTGTGTGTGTTTGTGTGGGGAACCCACTGGCGCCCATGCCACGTGTACGTACGTGTGTGTGTATGTATGTGTGTATGTGCGTGTGTGTGTGTTTGTATGTGGAACCCACTGGTGCCCATGCCACGTGTACGTACGTGTATGTGTATGTATGTGTGTATGTGCGTGTGTGTGTGTTTGTGTGGAACCCACTGGCGCCCATGCCACGTGTACGTACGTACATGTGTGTATGTGTGTGTGGAACCCGGTCTCCCGTGCCCAGTTCCGCTCGCGATTGCTGGCGCCCCACTTATCAGTTCCGCGCGCTTTGTTTCATAACGAGGACGGGGAGGCCTCCGTTGTTGGGTTTTTTTTCTCTTCGCATTCATTTCTAATTTTGTCTCGCAATTATTTACCCAAGGAAAGACTCGCTTAGCCTCAAGGCTTTCATTTTTCAGTCACGTGGTGCGGGGCGATCTGACGATCACCTCGAGCTATTTCCTAACCGAGTGGAGTTTGTCGGCGGTAGTGGAGAAGAGCGATTGCCCGGGCCGTGACGGCTCGCGCCTCGGCTTTCGTGACTCCGTGTTGGGCCTTGACTGCTCGTGACTGCCGCTGAACCGTGACCGCTCTTGATTGGTGCTGAGCCGTGGCGGCTCTTGACTCGCGTGCGGGACTGTCACGCCGACTTGCAAGGGGGTGGAATCCTACAGCCCAACGCTGCGTGCGTTTCTCTCGTGCATGGCGTGTCTGTTTTGTATTGCGTGCGTCTCTTGCGTGGGGGAATGACAACATTGTGTGCAGTTTGTGTGTCCGTGTGTGTTGTGCTGTTTTTCTGTGGTGTGTTTTCATTTCGTGCTGCGTGTGTGTCTGTCTTGCGTGTGTTGTGCTATGGGTTACATCTGCTCTGTGTGCGTCGTGCACCCTCTGCTGTGTGTGTTGCATCTGTCATGCCCCTGTTGCGTTGTTTATCATGCGCGTGTGCGTGTGTGCTGTGTCTGTTGGGTCTGCAGCACACGTTCTGCCGCAAGTGCGCGCTGACGTCCGGTGAGTTGCGTGTCCGGTTTGCGTCGCGTCCGGGTGAATGTGTAGCGAGCCGCTCGGGGTGGGGGGAGGGCGGTGGTGAGGTGCTGCTGTGAATGGTGAGCGAGGTGGTGAGCGAGGTGTAGTGGTGAAGGTTGCGGTGAGGGAGATGTGCGCAATGGTGAGGATGGAGGTGGTGAGGAATCATTGCAACTGGTGGTCATTGAAAAACTATTCTGTTCAACTCGGCACCGCCAGCACCACCTACCTGGTTCACTATCATCCCTACCACCAACACCTTTGCTGTTTCCACCGCCCCCCAAAGCCACCTATTGCCACCACCACGACCACCACCACCAGCAGCACCACTACCATCCACCATCACTATCACACTCCACAAACAACAGCAACAGCTGCCATTCGTGGACATCATCGCAGCGCTTGTGCCAGGCCGCTGGTTTCGAACCGATATATTTACTAAGACCACCAGCACCATTACCATCCCACCACTGACAACAACCGCCGTTCGCCACTAAGTGGCAGCGACGTCACAACGGCGCTTGCGTCAGGTTCGGTGCACCCAATCCCCACTGCCAACAGCATTCAGCCCCGCCACCACCACGGCAGCAGCAGCCGAACAAACACAGACGCGCCTCGAAAACAGAATCTTAAAAAGCCAAAACCCGAACCTCGACCAGAACATCCCATTGGCACGCGCTGTGTTTTCGGTGCAATTAAACGCAAAAACCCACCTCCAGAGATCGTTAAGCTGCGGCGACCACACCTACGACAGCGGCCAGGGCCAAACAACAACAGAGAGCGCGGTGCGAGGCGTTTGTGGGGGGGGGTTGTAGAAGAAGTCAGTGGGTGGAGGGGTGCGAGACGGGGTGGCGTGGGGTGGGTGGCGGCAGTGGACGGTAGCGTCGGTGGCGGGCGCCGCCACGACAGATAAGCTGGGCCTTGGGGGGAGGCGGGGACGGGGGGTGGGGGCGGGGAGGTGGGGGGTGGCGGCCCTCTCCCTGGCAAGGTGCTTCCTGCCCCCCCCCCTCACCGGTTGCCGTGGACGTCACGACTCCTTGGCCGTCGTGGCCCCGGGCGCAGTGCCAGACGCCGGGAGAAAGTGCCGGATTTTGGCCGTAAATTTTGTTTTGATTGCAAAGCGGTAACGGAGCGGGGGGCGGGGAAGGTGGAGATGAGGGGTGGCGTTTTCTTGCCGAGCAGAGTGGAGTGGCTCTTGCGTCCAGATGAAGCCCGGGGGTGGGGGGGGGGGTGGCGCAAGTTGGGAGAATGAGCGATGGACTGGAGGTGGTCGCGTGTCGCCAAACGAGCCGTTCATGTTCGTTACGAACCTTTCCCACACCGTCCACCGTCCTCTGCGTTCGTTCCCCTCGCTTGCCAGCTCACGGTTCATGAGGAGGGGTTATATTGTGTGTGTGGTGGAGGGGGGGGGCACAATGCATACTTATTATGCCGTGCTGGCCTTACTAGTTGCTCGCTAACAACACCAGCAAGTCTATTAGGCCGGTGTACGTGCAGAGGGTTTACTGCTGCGTCACGGCGCTACAAACCCCGACTTCCGGAGTTCGATCTCCGGTCACGGCTAACGTTAGTGGCGAGCGATATCTCGATCAGAGGGCTCGGCATCCCCTATGCTGACTCGGCCTTAAATGAGTACCCGCTGCGGTTGTGTGAACATCAGCACTGGGCGCGGTACTGCCCTGCGTCACCCACCCGCCTGTGTGTGCTGTGCCGACATTAATTACAAGGTCGCACTTATTGCACGCAAAGTGCTTGCCACGAATGAACGACAACATCTTACTGAGGAGGATAAACCATTACGCGAACTCCGGTTAGCCTTGCTTCTGGCCAACCATCGAACAAAGCTGGGTCACCGCATCGCCGGCTTTCAGATCCGTTTGTGCGGCCATCTGGAACGCTCTTCCTTCCGATATCAGGAAGCAACTGGGAGCTGTGCACTTTGAAATCTAAATAGAACATTAATTTCTTTGGAACTGCTTTTTGTGTTTTATTTGTTGTCCTTCCCCCCCCCCACACCTCCGCTTAGCATTGTCGGCTACGTTCGTTGCCAAAGAAGTTTCACATTCATATGCGTGTGCATCCGTACAATAGGGCGCTCACCAACAGCACTTGCCCCAAAGGGTGCGTTTAAAAAGGCTCTCCCGGGGGGGGCGATCTTTTGTCTTTTGTAGAGAAGTGTCCGGTGGACAACGCAAATCTCACGGTGGTGGTGAACAACATTGCGGTGGCCGAGCAGATCGGGGAGCTCTTCATTCACTGCAAGTTCGGGTGCCGCGTGGCGGCGGCGGGCGGTGGCGGTGGCGTGGGGGTCGCGGGGGTCGCGGGGAAGCTGGGCTCCTCGTGGGAGGTCGACCCCCGCGGCTGTCCCTTCACCATCCGCATCAGCGCTCGCAAGCAAGTCGCCCCGCGCTGCCCCACACGCCGCACTGCCACACCGCACTACACGGAGCGCTACCCAGCGCTACGTGTTTGTGCACATATACCTGCGTGTGTGCGTGCACGTGTACGTGTGTGCGTGCGCACGTGTGTGTGTGCGCGTTTGTGCCGGGAGCATGTGCAGGGAGCCGTAGTGTAGCGCTTTGCGAGCGGCGCTACAAACCCGGCGACAAGAGTTTGATTCCCGCTCACAGCCGACACCAGTAACGATTATCTTAACCAGTCATGGGCCTCTGCTCCGTCGACTCGGCCTCAAATGAGTACCTGGCGCGGTGTGTAAACTTCGCCACTGGGGAGACAAAGGCGGCCGGGCGCGGTGCTGGCCACGCACCCCCTCGTGTGCCGTGCCGGCCTTCATAGGTGCTCGCTAACAGCACTTGCCCCAACAGTCTTGTTAAAGCTATCGGGGGGGGTGTGATCTTGGTCTTTGTTGTTGCAGGGAGCACGAGGAGAGCTGTGACTACCGCCCCGTACATTGCCCCAACAACCCGAGTTGCCCGCCGCTGCTCAAGGTCAACCTGGCAGTGCACCTCAAGGAGTGCGAGCACATCAAGTGTGTGCACGCCAAGTACGGGTACGCTCAGCGCCGGCGGGAGCAGCAGCAGCAGCAGCAGCCTCGGCATCATTAGCAGCAGTATCATCATTTGTTACAGCATCGTCACCATTACAATCATCTTCTGTAGAATTATCCGCAACAGCATCATCAGCATCATTAGCAGCAGTATCATCATTTGCTACAGCATCGTCACCATTACTATCATCTCCCGTAGCAGTATCCGCAACAGCATCATCATCATTTATCAGCAGCAGCTGCAGCGTTGTCATAATCAGCGGCAGCTGCATTATGCTTTCGCCAGCAGCAGCAACTGCAGCTCATGCAAATGTATAAAAACTAAAATATTATTACTGACTGTGATGTCCACCCCCTGCCCCCACCCCTATCAGAGTTTTGCCCCCCCCCCCCCGCCCCCCCCCGTTTAAACTTTCCAATGGGTGCAGGGGTGAGCGAAAGTAACGCGTGTAAAACGAATTGACGAGAGAGTGTAAGAAAAAAAAAGATTATTAAAAAAAACTTTTTTTTATTAAAAACACTAAAACAGCCGAGAGCCGTGAACATAATAACACTTTTATCGGGGTTAAGACCGTTTAAAAAATAGCCGATTCCTCTGGGAGTGACCATAGCCCTTCCTCCTCACCGTTTAAGGGAAATGCTGTTCAACGCACCACCTCGTACTCTTCTTGTATTTGATTGAACCATTATGGTGCTGATTGTACATTTAACCCTCGTGTAGTAGTCGTACACTTTCATGTTTATTGTTTAGTTTTGCGGGCCCGGTGCTGGCCACCCACACCCTCGGGCGCCGTGCCTGCCTTCATTGGTGCTCGCTAACGGCACTTGCCCCCACAACCTGTTACAGGCTACCCAGGGGATCTTCGCCTTGTGTGTGCTGTGTTAGAACACAGCATGGTGGCACAGTGGGGAGCACAGGTGGTGGTGCATCTGCCAGCCATCTCCGCGAAGTCAACCCCGAAACACACTGGGTCTGTCCCGTGACCTCCTGCCAGCATCGAGCCTTTGACACATTTATGCGATAGCCTCAAACTGCACCTTTCCTGGCACGAGTGCTGCGGTGACGTCGCCATCACATATCGCCAAACGTCAGACGCCGCGGTAGCGAGATGTTAACTCCCTCGCCTGGTGTACAGGAGGTCGTGGGTTTTATCCCGACCCTGACGCCTGCTGGATATTTGGAGTTTGCGTGTCTCTCTCTCAACATCATCACGGTGACTAGGAGATGTTAACTCGCTCGCCTGGTATACAGGAGGTCGTGGGTTTTATCCCGACCCTGACGCCTGCTGCTGTATATTTGGAATTTGCATGTTCTCTCTCTCTCTCTCCGTGGTCGCGTGGATTTTTTTCTCCGGCATCCTCCGGTTTTTCCCCCTGCATTTAGAATCGACATCACGTGTTTAGAGTATTTGGCTGCTGCAATAAATACAAACCACGTGACGACAAGCGACTTCGTTGCGCTGTGATTTGTGGTAGCCAGGTCGCTTCTGAAAAAGAGCTATGTAGCTCCGTGGGTCTTTCCGTTGACGTCTTGCGTCCTTCCGTGCGTGCGTGTGTGACCCCAGGTGCCCGTTTGCGGGCAACCAGGAGGCGTTTGCTCTGCACCTGCCCTCGTGCCGCTTCGAGGGGCTCAAGGAGTTCCTGCAGCAGACGGAGGATCGCTTCCACGAGCTGCAGCTGTCGCTCACGCAGAAGGACCAGGAGATCGGCTTCCTGCGCAGCATGCTGGGCAAGCTGTCGGAGCGCCTCGACCAGCACGAGAAGAGCGTCGAGCTCAAGTTCGGTAACGACCGCAGTGGCTGAGCAGCCCGCGCTGGGGCGCACGCGCGAACGGCGCCCAATCGGACTCGGAATCTTGATTTGCACCGCAGGAATCCGATGAGCTGTGAAGCTCTCGTTCGCAGATCGTCCAGTCGTCTTTCGCAGATCGTCCAGTAGTGAGCATGGGCACGCGTGCACAGCCCTCGCAGGCACGCACAGCTCGCATGGGCGAAACTCAAAGACTAAGAGCCCCCGTGTAGCCTTAACAGACTGTGTTGGGGAAAGTGCTGTTAGCGAGCACCTATGAAGGCCGGCAAGGCACAGGACAGGGTAGGTGGCCAACACCACGCCCGGCCGCATTTGTCTTCCTAGCGGCGATGTTCGCACATCGGAGGTTCAGAACATCATCAGCGGTGTTGGCCATGAGCGGGAATTGAACTCGGGTCGCTGGGTACACGCACGGGCACACGCACGGGCACACGCACGGGCACACGCGCACAGCATGCAGGTAGTCACAGGCGTGCATGGTTCACATGGACACGAACGGCTGAAACTGGCAAGCACAGCTCACACGAGCATGTAGACAGTCACAGGCCCGCACAGAGCTCATCCAGCACGACCCTCGCAGTCGGAGGCGGTTCGAGGGGTTGAGGTGGGCTACCGGATGGCGTGGTGTGGCGCAGCTTGGCGGCGGCGGTGGTGTTGGTGGTGTTGGTGGTGGTGTTGGTGGTGGTGGTGTTGGTGTTGGTGGTGGTGTTGGTGGTGGTGGTGTTGGTGGTGTTGGTGGTGGTGGTGTTGGTGTTGGTGGTGGTGTTGGTGGTGGTGGTGTTGGTGTTGGTGGTGGTGGTGGTGTTGGTGGTGTTGATGGTGGTGTTGGTGGTGGCGGCGGCGGTGTTGGTGTTGGTGGTGGTGTTGTTGGTGGTGGTGGTGTTGTTGTTGGTGGTGGTGTTGGTGGTGGTGGTGGTGGTGGTGTTGGTGGTGGTGTTGGTGGTGTTGGTGCTGATGTGGCGGTGCCGTGGGTGTGTGACCGTGCCTGCAGACGTGCTCGACGAGAACCAGAGCAAGCTGAGCGAGGACCTCATGGAGTTCCGGAGAGACACCTCCATGCTGAGCGTGAGTCGTGCTCGCAACTGCACAGCCGCACATTTGACCGGGCAATAGCCACACGTGACAACACGTAGAACCACGGCAACCACGCGGCAACCACGCGGCAACCACGCGGCAACCACGCGGCAACCACGCCTCCACGTTCCGCAGCAGTGTGAAGCTTACCAAGCCATGGCCAAGGCACCTTCGCCAATGCCTTTGTTGCTACAAGTGTGGGGCAGGTACCAAACGGTCCTCCTCATTGTCATGCTAATTGTGTTGCTGCCGTGTTGGCAGTGATAATGACCAAGCACATCTATGGCCAACATCCATCACGTTCGTCAAGAACACCGTTGCCTGAAAATGAAAAAGTATGATATAAGAGCCGACTTTTACTATCCGTGCGACAACATCAACATTAATTCAACGGCACCGGAGATTAATTTGGCTACACGACACGCAAACTACAATTCGTTCAACTTCCCCTTAACCCTCTTGCCACCCCCCCCCCCCCGTGAGCCCCCCCCCCCCCCCGCGAGCGTGAGAACGCTGTGAAGTCACAATGTGGCCCTCTCCCTCCGCAGGACGAGCTCTCGCACATCAACGCGCGGCTCAACATGGGGGTCCTGGGATGTAAGTAGCCCCTCCACCTCCACCACTACCGCCCTCTGCCACCACCACCCCCACTCAACCATGCTTGGCCCCACCCACTCAGCCACTGTGGCACGATGCTGGCGATGTGATCAGGGGGGGGGGGCCCGGCCAGCGATTGAGGGGGGGGGTGGGATCTAGCCGGTGATGAGAGAATCGGGCCAGCGATGATGATGAGGATGAAGGAGAGGAGGAGGGGGGGAGGAAGAGGAGGTGGGGGCTGCCCGGTGTTTCCTGTCGTGAGCTAAGCGCTTCCCGTCCGGTGCAATGGCAGGAAGTGGAGCCCAGCTGTGGCTGTGCTGACGCGCGGACTTCTCACGCTGGCTCCTCACGCTGGCTCCTCACGCTGGCTCCTCACGCTGGCTCCTCACGCTGGCTCCTCACGCTGACTCACGCTGGCTCACACTGGCTCCTCACGCTGACTCACGCTGGCTCACGCTGGCTCCTCATGCTGGCTCCTCACGCTAGCCTCGCTCGTAGCCGGCACGGCAGCAGGGGGTGGGTTGGGTCCACGGGACAGTCTGGTGCCTGCCATAGGAATGCGGAATTGCCGCCGCTGGCCCCGTGGCCATCAGTGTTTGAGCAGGGAAAAAAAACAGACTGTTTTTTTTGAGAATCGATGCAGAAATGCAGACGGGGCTGTCGGTGATTAATGAGATTGCCGGGGTATCAATCTGCCACCGATTGCTAACCGCGGGAGTGGGCACCGAATGATTCCCACACCGATGATGCACGCATCAAAAACACCTTGTCTGTGAGCAGAGATTGTTCGTCACACAATGAAACGGTAAATATCCTTTACAGTGTAATTCCAGGTGAGAGACCTTTAATACCGAGGCCTATATAAGCTATAAATAATATTTTTTTTGACGAGGTCATTCCCACTGAGCTGTACAGCTCGTTTTCTAGAAGCGACCTGGCCACAAATGGTAGCCCAATGAGAAGTAGCTTGTCACGTGGAAATTTATAGCAGCCAAATACTCAACAAATGTTGATTCTAAACGTGGAGGGAAAACCTGGAGGACCCGGAGAAGAAACCACACGACCACGGGGAGATAGAGAACATGCAAACTCCAAATTTACAGGTGTCAGGGTCGGGAATGAACCCACGACTTCCTGCATACCGGACGAGGTAGATAACATCTTTCCACCGCGGCGCCCATATTCTTCGTCACGGCCTGGCTCTGCCTCGAAGAGTGAGCAATGGGCACAAAGCCTCCACCGCTTAACTTGATCCGGCTCTGAGCACGGCATACACACAAAGATCCCCCATATAGCCTTAACAGACTGTAGGAGCAAGTGCTGTTAGTGTACACACGCGCACACACACACACCACACTCAATCCGCGTCAACTACAGAATAGTCATGACAATGAGCAGGCATGCATACACAAGTGTACCATACGTGTGCATGTCTTTCCCATCATGAGCCGAGACTGAATCAAGCCACGGGTGAGCCGTCGTTCGTACGTCTCTGAAAGCAAGTGGGCGGCTCAGGCCTGAGCTGAGGCAGTGCCTGAGGATATGGCCGGGCCTGAGTTCCTCTGGCAGGGGAAGCCTGGGTCGCGGCGTTGATGCCAACGTGACATCATGGCGGTTGTGTAATGCTTCGCATGCCTCCACCGCCCCCCCCCTCACCCCCTAGCAGCATACGACCCGCAGCAGATCTTCAAGTGCAAGGGCACGTTCGTGGGCCACCAGGGCCCCGTGTGGTGCCTGTGCGTCTACCCCACCGGAGATCTCCTCTTCAGCGGCTCCTCCGACAAAACCATCAAGGCAGGCTGCGCCACTCGCCGCCCTCACCGGCCGGCTCGTGCCATCTCGCCAGCAGCAGCAGCAGTAGCAGCAGCAGCAGTAGCAGCAGCAGCAGCAGTAGCAGCAGTAGCAGCAGCAGCACTACCAAAACACCCGGCAGTACTGCCACCAGTTTCTGGCAACTCACGGCAACCAACACCACCACTCTCACCACCTGCCGTATTGCAACTACCGGCACCGCCAGCACAACCACTAGCAGTGCCGCCAGCAGCACCTCTAGCACAGAGTGACCCATATCCTGGCACCGCCAGTTCCTGCCATCCCACTACAAGCAATACCACCACCACCACCTGCCATCTAACGACCACCGGCACCATCAACACAACAGCCACTATCCTTGAACACCTGTGAGATGTGGGAGTCTGAGGGATGTTTGTTGTTGGTTGTCGCAGCTGTTATTGCTAATAATGTTGCCGATGATATCCATGCTGTTGGGCAGGTGTGGGATACGTGCACCAACTACAAGTGTCAGAAAACCCTGGAGGGGCATGACGGCATTGTGCTGGCGCTGTGCATACAGGGGTGAGTGGTGGTGGTGGTGGTGGCGGTGGCGGTGGTAGTAGTGGTTGTGGCCACCACGAGGTGAAATTCCACTGACCTATTGAGACTTCACTGACCCATTGAGATTCGACTGGCCCATTGAAACGCCACTGGCCCATTGATACGCTGGTTGTGTGTAAAACTAATTTGTAATCAAGCACGTTGATGAAATTGATTCCTATTTGTATATTTTTCCAGGAACAAGCTCTACAGCGGATCGGCAGACTGCACCATAATCGTGAGTGGCCGCCGGAGTGGTAACATTTTGTGGCAGCTTTTCTCCTCTCTCTCCCGAAGCGAAGGGGTATTTAACCAGACCTGTGCGCGCGCGAGTGCTTGTGCGCGTGTTTTGCGTGTTTGTTGCGTGTACATGTGCATGTGTCTAGTGTAGCTCGCGAACAGCACTTGCCCCAACAATCTGTTAAGGCTATACGAGGAATCTTTGTCTTTTGTAGTTTAGTGGTTAGCGCACTGTGCTACGAAACCGACGACCCGAGTTCGATTCCCGCTCACGGCCACCAACTCCACTGGTGACGATTATTTGAACCGGTTCTGGGCCTCCCCTCGGACGATTCGGCCTAAAATGAGTACCTGGTGCGGTGTGTAAACATTGCCACTGGGGAGACAAAGGCGGCCGGGCGTGGTCCTGGCCCCTCATGTACCGTGTCAGCTATCACAGGTGCTCGCTAACAGCAGTTGCATTTCACGACGCTGCTCTTCGTATGCAAATTGTATTGTACAGTGAAACCTTGGATTGCGAGCATAATTCGTTCCGGAAACGTGCTTGTAATCCAAAGCACTTGTACATCAGTTGTGATCACGTGACGCTCGGCAGACAAAGCGTATACACGTACTACTCGTATTGCAAGACCTCGCTCGTTTATCAAATTAATATTTATTTAAAAATCTTGCAAAACACTCGCAGACCAAGTTACTCGCAATCCAAGGTTTTACTGTAGTTGTATGTGTGCGTGTGTGCGTGCGTGAACTCGTGTGTGCGTGTTTCTATGCCTATGCGTGCCTACGTGCATGCGTGTGGACATGCGTGTGGACATGCGTGTGGACATGCGTGTGGACTTGCGTGTGGACTTGCGTGTGCCTGCGCATGTGGGGACCAGGAGTGCAATAGTTGGAGCTCTGCGCGACGAACCCTGCGACCCGAGTTCGATTTCCACTCGCGGCCAACACGAATGATGATTATCTGAACCGGTCCTGGGCCTCCCCTAGGTCGACTCGGCTTCAAATGAGTCACCTAGTGCAGTGTGTAAAAATCACCACTGGGGAGACAAAGGCGGCCGGGCGCGGTGCTGGCCACATCACCCCTTCGTGTGCCGTTCCGGCCTTCAGAGGCGCTCGCTAACAGAACTTGCCCCTACAGTCTCCTCGGGCTATACGGGGGATATATGTCTTTGTTTCTATGTATGTATGGGTGTGCGTGCCTACATGGCCTGGCACAAGCGTCGTGGTGACGTCACCGCCACTTAGTGGCGAATGGCGGTTGTTGTTGTTGCCTACATGCACTTGCGTGTGCGTGTGCATGTACATTCGTGCGTACGTGAATGTGTGTGTGTGTGTGAAGGTGTGGGATATCCCGACGCTGCAGAACGTGAACACGATCCGCGCGCACGACAACCCCGTGTGCACCCTCGTGGCCTCGGCCAGCCTCCTCTTCACCGGCTCGCTCAAGGCCATCAAGGCGAGGAGCCGGCCCCCTCCACCCCTCTACCACCCCTCTACCACCCCTCTACCACCCCTCTACCACAAATCTACCACCCATGCCGTCCGCACCACCTGTACCGACGGCTCTCCCAGCTGTACCGATGGCTGTCCCAGCTGTACCAATGACTGTCCAAGCTGTACCGATGTTCCCAATGGGCAGCTGTCTCAGGCTGTGCTGTGCCGGTGGTGCAGGTGTGGGACATGGTGGGCACGGAGCTGAAGCTGAAGAAGGAGCTGACGGGCCTGAACCACTGGGTGCGGGCGCTGGTGGCCTCACAGCACTACCTCTACAGTGGCTCCTACCAGACCATCAAGGTGAGTTCACACAACAAAGATAAAGATCTCCCATATAGCCTTAACACACTTTTGAGGCAAGTGCTGTCAGCGAGCACCTATGAAGGCTGGCACAGCGCATGATGTGGTGGTTGTCCAGCGCAACGCCTGGCCGCCCTTTGTCTCCCCAGTGGCGATGCTTACACACCGCATCAGGTACTCATTTGAGGCTGAGTCGACCTAGGTGGAGGTCCAGGACCTGGTCTTAGCCATGAGCGGGAATCGAACTCGGGTCCACGGGTTTGTAGCGCACCACGATAACCGCTGCACTATCACACACACACACAGACGTACACAACAACAACAACAACAGCCGTCATTCGACACTAAGCGACGGTGATGTCACCGCAGTGCCCGTGCCAGATTAGGTGAACTTTAGGGCCACGTGCAGTGTTAAAGGCTCGCTGTCAAGAGATATGCGGGTCAAGACACATGTACATGCACACGTATGGTGCACTTGTGTATGCATGCCTGCTCATTGTCATGACTATTCTGTAGTTGACGCGGATTGAGTGTGGTGTGTGTGTGCGCATGTGTGTGTGTGCGCATTAACAGCACTTGCCCCTACAGTATGTTAAGGCTATACGGGGGATCTTTGTGTGTATGCTGTGATGCTGACAACGAGCGCCGAGTGGCTAAAACGCAGCCTTAATTTAGCACTTGGTGCAACGTGCGGCATCGGCATCGGGGAGACAAAGGCGGCCGGAGGGGCGGTGCTGGTCACTGCCCGCCCCTCCTCGTTCGTCCGTGGCGTCCTTCAGAGGTTCTAGATTTGAAGCTTTCATAACTGCAAGGATTCATACTCTTAGTTTTTTCGGTAAAGTCACGTAGGTAAAAAAAAAATGAAATTAATAGAAATTATAAAAATCACGACGTTTCGGAGGCAACACAAGTCTCCGTCATCAGGTGGGACCGTCACAGCCAGATTGGCTGTATCGGCAAATCTGGCTATGATACAGCAAATCTGGCTGTGACGGTCCCACCTGATGACGGAGACTTGTGTTGCCTCCGAAACGTCGTGATTTTTATTATTTTATTTTACTTTTAATTTAAAAAAAATTTTTACCTACGTGACTTTACCGAAAAAACTAAGAGTATGTCCTTCAGAGGTGCCCGCCGGATGGCACTGGCCCCAGCTGTCTGCGGGGGTACACCGGGGATCTTTGCCTCTGCGTGTTTTCGTTTGCAGATCTGGGACATGCGCTCGCTGGAGTGCGTGCACGTCCTGCAGACGTCCGGGGGCAGCGTCTACTCCATCGCCGTTACAAACCACCACATCGTGTGCGGCACCTACGAGAACCTCATACACGTACGGACGCGCACGCACACTCGCACGCACGCACAAGGCGTTGACAGACTGTAGGGGCAAGTGCTGTTAGCGAGCACCTATGAAGGCCGGCACGGCACACGAGATGGGGTGGGTGGTCGGCACCATGCCCGGCCGCCTTTGTCTCCGCACTGGCGACGTTTCCACATCGCACCAGGTACTCATTTAAGGCTGAGTTGACCTAGGGGAGGCTGATGACCGGTTCCGATAATCGTCACTGGCGATGGGCGTAAGCGGGAATTGAACTCGGGGCGCCGGCTTCGTAGCACACACACATAGACGTGTACACACGCGTGTGCACGCTCACGTACACATTCACACGCTCACGTACACATTCACACTCGCACGCATACTTGTACAGCTGGGCGATCTTGTCACTAGCCCGTGTTGTCACTCGCCCGTGTTGTCACAAGCCGGGGCTGTCACGAACCAGCGAGCGCTCCTGTAGTCATCCCACCCGACTTTGGGAGGTGCCCAGCGATGCGGTGTTCGCCGCTCGATGCAGAGGTTCACGGTTCCAACCTGGCGGACCGTCCCGGTTACTCCTGCGTGCTCGCTAACCGTCAAATGCAACGCACCGTCCGCTTCACAGTGGACACTAAAGATCCCCTGATGTGATTCGAAACGAGTTGTCCATACGCGGTGGCAGCATAATGTTGCAAATTTGATAAATGTATTATTTTTTTTATTCCCCCCCCCCCCCCCGCCGCCGCAAATGACTCAGCTGCTGCAGGAACGCACAGCGTCATCGCCACCAACTGTGAAACTGTTGCGTGCTGTAGGCCCGCGAAACACAGCTGCGTCTTACTTCATGTTCGCCTTCCGCTCTCAGACATATTGCGCGAATACCCAATTATCACGATTATCTCGTGCACGATGCGCGCTTTCCCATTTAAGTGATAGATGTTACCGCTCGACGCCGGTGGTGGCGTCCTTATCCGCACGGCGTCTCCAGATGGTGTATCGTGCCGGGCCGCCCCATCAATCCTGAACGCAAACCCCGTGAAGCTCGCGCCTCCACGCCCTTCAACCCGTCATCCCCCCTTTCACCGCCCCCCCCCCCCCCATGGCACGCGACCCCGGCCACCAGACGCCCGTCACAACAAACGTCCCCGGAACCTCGCCGCACCCACCCCCCTATTGTGCATCTTATCAAAGCTCCCATCCCCCTAATCGGAGCAATCTCCCCGCCCCCGCCTCCTCCTCCTCCCTCCCCTCTTCTTCACCGCTCATCCCTCTCCACCCACACGCCGTCGTCGCGTTTCATCCGTCAACTCGCCAAGATCGACCCGCCACACCCCCCCCCCCCATGAGCACAGCGCGCAGCAGCGTCGCCGGTTCATCAACCAGCACGATCCGCCGCGTTTCCTGCGCGAAGTGTGCCGCCGCGACGTGCTCCATCATCGCTACCCCCGCGGTCTTTCCACTGCTGGATGAACGCCTCCCCGTGCGGACACCCACCTGGCACGGTCCTCGGGGTGTGTCGTGTGTCGTGCAGTGCGTACTGTGTGCGCACGTGGCGGTGTGTGTGCGTGTGTGTCTGTGTAATGGGTGGCGTGTGCGGTGGTGTGTGTGCGTGTGTGCCTGTGTAATGGGTGGCGTGTGCGGTGGTGTGTGTGCGTGTGTGCCTGTGTAATGGGTGGTGTGTGTGCGGTGGTGTGTGCGGTGGTGTGTGCGGTGGTGTGTGCGGTGGTGTGTGCGGTGGTGTGGTGTGTGACATGTGGGGAGAGGCGGCACAGCGGTTCGATTACCGGTTTCGGCCTCCCAACTCCAGTGACGATTAAATTAACGGGTCCTGGGTCTACTCTAGGTTGACTCGGCCTCAAATGAGTACCTGGTGCGGTGTGTAAACATCGCCACTGGGGAGGCAAAGGCGGCCGGGCGTGCTCCCCCACCCCTCGCGTGCTGTGCCGGCCTTCATAGGTGCTCGCGAACAGCACTTGCCCCAACAGTCTGTTAAAGACTATTCGGGTGATCGTTGTCCTTGTCTGTATGTAACCCTGCGGTGTGTGTGGTGGCTCAGGTGTGGGACATTGAGTCGAAGGAGCAGGTGCGCACGCTGACGGGGCACGTGGGCACTGTGTACGCCCTCGCCGTCATCTCCACGCCCGACCAGACCAAAGTGTTCAGCGCCTCCTACGATCGCTCACTCCGGGTGACCACCGCTCACACCCCACACCACTCGCACCGCTCACACCCCACACCGCACGCACCGCACCCACCGCACGCACCGCACGCACCGATCAACTCGCCACGCGCTGCATACCGCACGCTGCACCGCACACACCGCGCGCTGCACACTGCACCCCACTCACTGTGTGCTGAAAAGGGTGCAACGCACACTGCACTATGCGTGTAAGACACCACATGTTGCACACCACACACTTCAGGCTGGACACCCCACGCCACGCGCTGCACACTGCACGCTACACACCGCACGCTGCACAACCGCACGCTGCACGCTACACACCGCACGCTGCACAACCGCACGCTGCACGCTACACACCGCTACGCTGCACAACCGCACGCTGCACGCTAGACACCGCACGGCGCTGCACACGGCACAGCCCGCTCTACTTACCACACACGCACGAGATTGTGAATTTGTGAGTTACTTTCGTGTGTGTGTGCGCGCGTGCATGGCGTGTTCGCGTGACGTCCGCGCGATGACACGTGGCAGGTGTGGAGCATGGACAACATGATCTGCACGCAGACGCTGCTGCGCCACCAGGGCAGCGTGACGGCGCTCGCCGTCTCGCGCGGGCGCCTCTTCTCGGGCGCCGTCGACAGCACCGTCAAGGTTCGACTCCCGCTCGGAGCCGCGCGCCGCTCTCTCATCACGCTGGGGGATAGTTAGTGAGGCTTCGCGAACCGCACCTCCCCGCTCGGCTTGAGCGCGGGGAGGTGCGGTTACATTTTAGCAGGGAACCTGCGTCGGGATCCTCCTATGGCGAAGAGGGCCCTCATGGTGAGGGTTTGTCGTGTGCTGGGGTGAGGATTAGTTTTATCTTTTAGTTTATTTTTCCAGGTAAGGCCCACTGAGCTGTATAGCTCTTTTTCAGAAGTGACCTGGCTATCACAAATGATAGCTCAACGAAGTGGCTCATCATCTACTCTAAAACGCATGTTGATTCTAAATGTGGAGGTGAAAAAACGGAGAAAAATGTACGCGACCACAGGGAGAACATGGAAACTCCAGATATACAGCAGCAGGTGTCAGGGTCGGGTTCGAACCCACGACCTCCTGTGTACCAGGCGAGGGAGTTAACATCTTGAGAGTTAGGCTGAGGTTGAGGGATTACGTCGAGGGCTAGAGTCAGCAATGGGGCGTGTTCGGGTGAGGATCTGGATCAAGGCTACCTTCCACTCTCCGCCTAACAGAATCAGCAACTTTATTTATCCTGATAAATCCGATGAGCTACGAAGCTATTTTTCACGCTACCCCTCTCTCTCTCTCTCCGTGCTTTCATGATGCAGGTTTGGACATCGTAACGGCTCCATCGCGCAGAGCACCGGATCCACGGCGGGCACCACCACGCCTCCGCTCGCCGGCCCCCCCACCTCCCTGCAACTCGCATTAAACCCTTGGGGGGTGGGGGGGGCCAGGGCCTCCCCCCGTCGCCCCCCCCCCCCTTCTCACGTGAAACCCACGGTCGCGTCTGGGCGACGCGGGAACGACGTTGACGCCGCTCGCCCCGGGGCGTGCCGGCGCCGCCCCGCCAGCGGACGAACCTCTTGAGCCGGTGCGGCGGCGGCGGCGGCCGCAGCTGCGGCGGCGTTTTCCGCGCAAATTGACTCGCCACTGGGGGAGCCGAACGTGGGCGCCATCCTCCAGCGACTTTCCCTCACCGGTGCAGCTGGCAGCGCCTGTCCCCCTGCACGGCGACGGGACCACCGCTCTGCGGGGTTCGACACATCCGGCACCGGTGACTTTCACCGACCGACAGTGCGCTCCGAGCTCGGAGACGCGCGCACGGCCAGCGCTCAGGCCGGCGGCGTGGGCGATCGCCGCCGAGTGGATTGTGGTGGAGTGGCAGAGGGGCAGGGGAATGGAACCTGCTTCCCCCCCCGGCTCCTGCCGAGGAAGAGACCACGGTGGGAAGGACTACAGCTGCGGAGGCAGCGGGCGGACGCGCACGGTGTGAATAGCGGCGCGGTATCTCGCGCCGGCGCCGTGATAACACAGCGGTCGTCGTGACGCTGGGAGGAGCGCCGGTGCGACGTCGGCAGCGGCTGCTGTTGGCAAGGGGTCGCTCGCCGCCGTGACCTCGGCCTGGGGGGGGGGGGGCAGGGGGGTGTGCGCAGTCTCTCGCCGTTGCACAGCACCACTGCGGTGGTGGTGCTGGTGGTGGGAGAAACGGTTTGTGTACACAAACCGTTAGCGGTTGTATAACAACAACGACAGCAGCCGCCATTCGCCACTGAGTGGCGGCGACGTCACCACGGTGCCCGTGCCAGGCCAGGTGCACTATGAGGTCGTCGCATGAAGTGTCGAAGGCTCGCTGCTGCCAGGCGGTCACGGGACAGACCCAGCAGGTGCCATGAGTTGACTGACTGAGACGACTGACAGATGCATCACCTGTGCACCAGGTAGAGGGCACAGTTAGTGGTTGTATATATATATACATACACACCCATACTCTCTAGAGACTTGCTGGCTGACGTTTGTCAACAGTACAACTGTAGAGTACATATATGTGCGTGTGAAATTGAAACCTGTACGATAGTTTTTAAATACTCTTAGCTCCTGTGCTGTGCTGCGATTGACCAATCATTAGTCGCCGGGAATATGCGAAGAAGGAAGCGATGCAAATTGTACAGAGTTGACTTCGCTGACTTTTGTAACTTGAAGGTGACTTGCCACATACCCGTGACTTAATCGGTCGCATTTTAAAATGTAAGTCACGCTGCTGTTAACACAGCCTAGATGCTGAGATGCGTCGCAATCAGTTTTTAACAGACACCTCGTTTACGAGCGGCTCAGAATGGATCGCCTCCTGTTGCGTGTCTGTAGATTGTGCTTCTTTCGCACCATACGTAGCTAACCGTGCTAATCGGAAGTTACGGGGAAAGACAACAAACTAAACACGAAAAGCAGTTTAAAAAAATTGAGTTTTCAATCTAGATTTCAAAGTGCATAGTTCCAGACGGCCACAGAAAGCGTGTGATGCAGTCACCATCTGTGTTCAATGGCTAGAGGCAAAAGCCGCTGCGAGGTTGATCGGAGTTTGCGTGATGGTTTATGCTCCTTGACGAGGTCAGCAAGGTGTTGTGATTAATTTGCGGCGAGCACTTTGTGTGTAATGAGTGCGACCTTAGAATGTATTCATTCAGCAATGAGTTGTGGGGGTGGGGGGGAGAGTGGTGGGAGGTGACAAGGGATTGGGGTTCCAGTTCGGAGGAGGTTGGGGAAAATGCGGGAGAGAAGATGGACGTGATGGGGGGGGGGGGTAGAGAATCGAGTGTCTGAGGTAGGAGGAGGTGGAGGCTCAGTGAAGATGTGGACGGGGTGGAGGAGGGCACGGCGGAGTCTCGGCCAGTTCCTCAACCGCCACGTGCCGGCACTTTACAGGCGGATGGGGGCCACTGACACCGCCGTAGGCACCGTGGCTCCCTCGGGGAGCGCGACAGATTAGCGAGATTTTACCGTCAGGAGCCATCGAGACTCTGTCCGGCCTTGAGGACGCACGTACGGGGCCAGATTCAGCGGCTTTCGAGCTTGCAGGCCGTGCAGCTGCACGGAGGCCTGTGGGCCGGACCGGAGGAGGCCTCGAGTTATGAAGATGGGAAGGAGAGATTAGACACGGGGAAGGGAGTTGGTGAGCCCCGGGGGGTAGAGTGGTGGGTGGGTGGGTGGAGTGGTTGGGGGTCCATCCGCACCTATTAGCACGGTTCGCTACGTATGGTGTGAAAAAAGTCTGACATGCGTACATGCATTTCATTCCTAGCACCAGGGCCCACGCCAACCACGCAATGCCACTGTTCGTATTTGTGTGTCGTCCGACACGGTTTCAGCCAAAGCTCCGTGGGACAAGTAGCAACCACTACGGCAACTTTTCCGCCAAATCGTGGCGAGAAACCGCCGATTTCCCCCACTGCGAGAATTGTGTGCGGCGAGATTTTGGAAGCGTCTCCGACGAGCACAGCCCCGCGACCCGCGCGGCAGCCTCAATAAAGTCGCTGTGCTGCGCACACCGCGTGGCCTCCGTCTCGTGCGTGCGCTGCGCGTCGGCCTCCTCATCATCGACCTCCGCGGTCCTTCAGACGGGTGCCAATTCACGGAAAGTCAACGGTCGCTCGCTTGTACGCACGTTGAGCATTTTTTTCGCACCGTACGTGGCAGCCGACCGTGCCAATCGGAGGTGCGGTCGAAGGACGGCACAAAAAATGCAGTTCTGAAGAAATTAGTTTTCAGCGTTGCACTTTGGAGAAAGCCATTCCTGCCGTAGGAATGTGGAGTTGCCAAGCGCCGGCTTGGGCCACCAATGGAGGCGAATGTCCTCGGAGAAAGCCGGGAGACTCGAGGGGGCGACGCGAGACAAATCACTGCCAAGTGTCTGCAGCTGGCTGATCGGGCTGGCACAGAGGAGGAAGGGTGAGTGTACGTTGAACTTCCTTCGCACCGTACGTGGCAGCCAACCATGCTAATCGAAGGTGCGGCGGGGGGGGGGGGAAGGACAAACTAAAAAGTAAACTTCAATCAAGATGATTAAAAGGTGCATATAGCTCCAGTGACTTCATAATGTCGGAAATCTTGAGTCTATGGGCAGTGTTGAGTCTATGGGTAATGTTTGTCTGAGGGACCCATTCCTGTAGATACCCACAGAGACCCATACTCATAGAAACCCACATAGGCGTGAATGTTGAATCTCCGCACGCAGCCAGAGGGCCATCGATTGTGCTGCACTGCCCCCTGTCGACAACAAACGGGAACTAATCTCCACTGTCAATCGAGTAAAAAAAACACTCGAGGTTTGAGTTGCCACCTGTCCAGCCTTTGACACGGACATCCTGGGAAACACGTTCCTTCGGAGTGGGCAGGTAGGAACTTGGTTGGACAGCGCATTCGTGCACGACGGACAGACAAGTAATCCCTGGTGGGCAGTGTGGAAGCTGTTGTTCCTACCTGTATAAGTGGAGTGTATCGTGTCGTGTATAGTGTAGTGAGTAGGTTAAACGTTGAGTTTTATAAGGGCACCTCGGGGTGACCAGCCCCTCCCCTCCCACCCCCCACCCAGCCCCACCCTCCCCACCCAGCCCCTCCCCACCCTCCCCATTCAGCCCCACCCAGCCCCTCTCCACCCAGCCACTCCCTCCCCACCCCCCACCCAGCCCCTCCCTCCCCACCCAGCCCCTCCCCACCCTCTCCACCCAGCCCCACCCTCCCACCCAGCCCCACCCTCTCCACCCAGCCCCTCCCCTCTCCACCGAGCCCCACCCTCCCCACCCAGCCCCTCCCCACTCTCCACCCAGCCCCTCCCACCCCCACCCTCCCCATATGCACGACAGACAGACAAATACTCCCTGGTGGGCAGTGTGGAACCTGTTGTTCCTACCTGTATTAGCAGCACCTGTGTTCGCGTGGCGAGAATCCATTTCTGTCGAGAAGTGTATTGCAGCACGACTTGTACTGCTGGATGCTTTCATATGGCTAGGCCAGGGGTCGGCAACCGAAATAACAAGAAGAGCCATTTCTTTCGAATTTGGTGCAAAAAAACCACCCCTCAATATTTAAATAGCCGCAATGCCGCGTGCATAACGTCCACGTGATGATAAGCCCTTTTAAATTGGGCCATTATTTGTGGCCAGGTGGCTGCTGAGAAAACCACAGCGATAGAGCACAGTGGGCCTCACCTGGTAAAATAAAAAAAAATAGTTGATAGGTTTTTTAAAAATTTAATTTAAAACTTCCCAACACGCGTTTGTCCTCGTTAAATATTTAATTAGCAGTACGGAAGACGACGAGCAGCTGTCAGGTTTAAAAAAGGCGATTGCGTCTCCCTGCTTCGATTAATCCTCCCACTCACCCACCCACTCACTCGCTCACCCACCCGCCCACTCACCCACCCGCCCACTCACCCACCCACTTTACCACCCACCAACCCACTCACTCACCCACCAACCCACTCACTCACCCACCAACCCACTCACTCACCCACCCATCCACTCACCCACCCACTCATCCACACACCCACACACTCACCCACACACCCACTCACCCACCCACCCACCCACTCATCCACCCACTCACCCACCCACACACCCACTCACACACCCACACAACAAACCGGGGAAGTTTTGAGCCAACGTTGGTGTGTAAGGGTCTCACAACCAACCTGCCAAGGTCGGGGCCCAACGTTGTGGCACGTTTACTGGAGTTTGATCAGGTTTAGTTCAGGGGGAGGCCACAATCAGCACAACTTTAATTTAACAAAAGTTGTGTCGATCTTAATTTTAGAACTTTCGTGACTGCAGGAATTATTATTTGTTTCTTTCGGTTAAGTCACGTCTAAAGATAAAATAATAAATTAAATTAAATAATAGAATACGACGTTTCGATTGCAACACAAGCAATCATCATCAGGTATAATGAAATAGCGACATAAAATCTAACCAGAAAACTATAGACAGACATATTAGCAGACAGATATCACCAAGATAGATAGCGAGAGCAACACAGGTAACAGAGAGGGGTGATCGTCTCTTTGCGAGAGATCGATCATGTAACAATTGTTTGGGAAATGACGTCATTTGATTGTAATGTGACGGCCCGTAACGCGTTAAACAGCCACGTGAAATAAACACACGTTCGGCAGCACACGACGAACGGTCACTTACTCCAAAACGTGAAGTATGTTGAGTGCTGTTGTTATTGTTGTTATTTGTGCTTCTGCGCCACTGCCAACGTAGCTTCAGCATCATCGAATCGTCTGACTTCAAATCTCGTGACGTCATCGGACGATTTGGTGACTCGTGACATCACCAAGAAAGTCGTGTCAATGCGCGCGGTGACGTCATCGCTGCACAGCTGTATCTCTCGGGGCTATGATGTCACCTTAATAGTGCCATGTCATTGCGACGAAACGTGAGGCGATTGTTTAGCAACAACAAAACACATTTGCTGTATAACTGCCATTGCCCCGTGACACGAAACGTCTAAAAATCCAGTTGCGCATAATTTTTAAAAGCGTGAAAAAGTTCACGGAGAATTTGTTTTCTTTCAAAAATTCCACTTTAACCAACAACAACAACAAAAACAACAAATCACGTTGGTCAACAACACTGCGGTCTTAAAAGATGCATACAACAGGCGACGTTTCGCAGCCCACTGTAACCACTTGTTTACACAGCCGCGCCGTGACGTCACCGCGAGAGTGCCATGTCACGCGTGGGGGGCATGACGTCACCGCTCGGGGGGGAGGATCTGACGTCACTTCCGACAGTCGCGCGGCCGCTTCTGGGTTCCCTCAGCAGCCGGCACGGAGCGGTGACATCGTGACGGGCGGGGAGACAGACAGAGAGAGAGAGACAAAGGCGGACGTGCAAGACAACGCTGTGGACGACACGGGGAGGAGGTGGTGGTGGTGGTGGGGGGGGATAGAGCAGAAAGCCGACGCAGCCATGCGAGAGTCCTGAGGAGACGTCACGTGCGCTACCCACAATCCCCCGCTGCGTGATGGCGGCTACGCACGGTGAGTGAGGGGGTCGTGGGACCAGCAGCTGGGCCCGGGGTCCCCGGGGTCCCCTCGGGGTCCCCCCGGGGTCCCCGGTTCGCAGAGCCAACATATCCTCCAACCCCCCCCCTGGCTCCCCCCCCTCCCACCTGTATCTGGTTCCTTGGTTCTATGTCTTAGGGATCTGGGATCATCGTCTGGGATAATCGTCTGGGACCACCATCTGGTTGGGATCATCATCTGGTTGGGATCATCATCTGGTTGGGATCATCATATGGTTGGGATCATCATCTGGGATCATCATCTGGCACCATCATCTGGTTGGGATCATCATCTGGGATCATCTGGTTGCGATCATCATCTGGTTGGGATCATCATCTGGGATCATCGTCTGGGACCATCGTCTGGGATCATCATCTGGGACCATCGTCTGGTCACGGGTCTCGGTTCTGGTTCCCGGGGTTGAACCCAGAGGGTGCCCCCCGCTGGAAACGCTGTTTCGGCCTCCCAGGTTACGGGGGTCGCGGCCCCCCCCCCCCACGCCGCCCGTGGGGCTGCTGCTGCTTCTACTACTGCGCCTTTGGTGACCACCGCTGACTTAACAACTGGAACGGGGAACCTCGGGGGTGTGGGGGGGGGACCCCCCCCACCCCCCCCCTTCTCGGGGTTCTGGGGGGGACCCCCTTCTCGGGGTTCTGGGGGGACCCCCTTCTCCTCGGGGTTCGTGGAGTCGTTTTGAGTCTTTATTGATTCGTAACCCCCTGGGTTTTTTGGGTGGTGGCCGCAGTTGTTTCTGCGCCTTGGTTCTAGCTCCGGTTCCGACGTCCGATCCCCTGGTACCCGTTGCTTTGCTCCTTTGCCCCCCCCCCTGGTATCTCCTTGGCTTGCCTGGTTCTCCCCGTGTCGCCGGAACCCCGCGCCGGTGCGGAGTGGGACTTGGTTCGTCGTGGGACTGGGCTAGTCGTGGCCTTCGTCGGCAGGGGGTGGGGTGGTGGTTGCGATGTCATCTTGGTCCCGTTTTGAAACGTTGTTGACTCCCCTCGCCGCGATGTGGCGATATTACTGCGACGTAAAGTCCACGATGATCGTGTCGTCCCTCGCTCCGAAACATCTAAACGTCGTGGGTTATCGTTGCGCGTTTGTATCTGAAATACGCGAGGTGCTGGCGTGTTTGCGGAATTAACGAACGTGATTAGAAACTTTTTGTTAGTTTGTTTTGTTTAAAGAAACCCAAGTGCTATAAGCACTTCTCTGCAAACTTGTTTCATCGAGGGATGGACTGTCTGGCGGTTTACAAATCGTTATCGTAGCGGTTTGGAATGATTTAAATGCCGCGTTCGTGTATTCTCCGTGTTTAAGAAGACCCTTACGGGCCCGTGTGTTGGAGGACGCGCCTGGTTGGGCCTGTGCCGAGTGAGTGAATTGCAGTTTAAAGTTGCGTTGCGTTTGAAGCAATCTTCATGCGCAACAGAAAAGCTATCGCGGTACAACAACAAAAACAAAAGCGACATTCCAGCCGAATTGCGAAACAGTTGGCGATGGGATCGCGCGGAAATCGTCACGCAGCGAAGTTAGATATCGGCTTGTATGAAAATGGCTAGTCATGGGGGGGGAGGTGGCACTCGAGGGGGAGTGGGACCTGGGGGGCCCTATAAGACGGGGAAGTGAGGGACGAGGGGGTGGGCCTGAGATCACAGAGGGGGTCATGGAGGGGGTCACAATCCAGGAATCCCGGTGACCAAGGGGAGAGAAGGACCCAGGCACTGCTGCTCATGTGTCAGGCTGCTTCCACACTGCTTCCCCCATTGATGGCCTATTTTCCCCTTTCTCTACTCATCTCCACTCTACCCTCTGTGCACGCTTTCCCCACTTTCCCCTCTCAGCACACTTCCCCCTTAATCCCCACTCCGCCCACACTCCAATCTCCCTTCTCGCCACTCTTTCGTCTGACCCTTCTGTCTTCTCGTCCCTTCTCGCTCTGCGATCTCTCTCACCTCGTTCCTCTCTCTGTCGTCGTCCCCCCGCCACCCCCTCTCTCCTCCCCGCGTTTCTTGCGGCCTCAAGACACAGAGGCCGACGCGCTGAGCGGCGACACAAACTCGTCGGAGGGGGAGGGCGGCCCCCGCGGCGAGGTCAGCGTGGCCGGCGAGGTCGTCGGCGAGGTCGTTGGCGAGGTCGTCGGCAAGGAGGTCACGGAGTCCGCGCCAGGAGAGAGCTCGCGGAACGCCGACGCGGAGACGCCCGCTGCCGTCAATGGGGTCACGGCGGCGGGAGGGGAGTGCGCGCCCGACCTGGTTGACATCAAAATCATTTACAACAAGGCCAAGTTCGATGTGTCCGTGTCTCTGGACAGCACGGGCGCCAGCCTCAAGAACACGATCCACACTCTCACAGGTGTGAGACGCAGTGGAATACTGCTGGGGTCGTGCTCGAGCCAGGTTGACTTGGTGTGGATTTGGGTACGGGATGGTCGGCTACGGGGCGGTTGGTGTGGATAGTGGTAGAGGTAAGACGAGTGCTCGGGCCAGGATAGTTTGTGTGCTTAGGCGTAGGAGCTGGGTGGTTCGTGTGACTACTGCATTGGGTAGTGGTTTGTTGGTTAAGGCTTAGGGAGAGTATGGGTAGGGTAGGGGGTAGTGTTTGGTGGTTTAACCCAGCACTGTGGATGCGAGAGTTGGCGATATAATAAAACCGCTTATCATTATTATAGAGGTCGCGTTCAGGTTGAGGTATCATTTCTCTTCAAAATCACCCAAAGGTTCGCGGGCAGCGTCTTACTCTCCGATACTTGCTGGTGCGTCTTACGACCCAGAGGGTGGCACTCGTTCGGTTACACTCGTTCCCGTGCGTGCGTGCGCGTGCATTTGTCTCCAGGCGTCCCGCCGGCGATGCAGAAGGTGATGTTCAAGGGGCTGGTGCGGGAGGAGCGCACGCTGCGTGACATGAAGGTGACGAGTGGAGCCAAGTTCATGGTGGTCGGCTCGACGCTGACCGACGTCCTCGCCGTCAACGCGCCCAAGGAGGTGGTGGCGCAGGAGACGAGGGCCGACGAGCCCAAGAAGGAGCCGCTCTGCCGGCAGAAGGTGCCCCACCCTCCCCCTACCTCCCCCCCCCACCCCACTTCCACTACCACCACCTTCAAGCCTGCAGCGTGTACAAAATTCCCTGGCACGTGTGTCGTGACGGGTGCTGCAAGGTCCGACCGTGTCTATGTCCAGTGCTCGCCAAGCTGCTTTGGCTCCTGATTGCCGAATGGATACTTAATAAATTTGCAAGGTGGCGCTGATTGCACGCAAAGTGCTTTCCACATATGAACCTCACTGATCTCGATAAGGAGCAAAAACCGTCACCACACGAACTCCGGTCATCCTCACAGCAGCGGCTTTTAGCTAGCCATCGAACAAAGATGGTCACCGCATCGCGCGCTTTCAGATGCGCTTCTGTGGCCGTTTGGAACGTTCTTGCTTCCGATATTAGGAAGCCACTGGAGTTATGCACCTTAAAGTCTAGATTGAAACCGAATTTCTTTAGAACTGCTTTTTGTATTTAATTTGTCCTTCGCCCCGCACCTGCGATTTGCAAGCGTGGCTATGTATGGTGCGAAAGAAGTTCAACATACATATATACCACGACTACAACCGTCACCCAAGCTACGATCGCGTTGGTGTAGCGTCTTCATTTCTATGAAGTTTAACCTCTGACTGCTCGGTCAGCACTGAGCCGCAGAGGTTGCATAGCTGTGATCTGCGGAGGTACTAGAACCATGAGCCCGTGAGCAGCGAAAGTTCCAGCACCGTGACCAGCGAAAGTTCCAGAACCGTGACCAGTAGAGGTACTGGAACCATTACTTGCAAATTTTTTGAGCCGTAAAAGTTTAGGAACCTTGAGCAACGAAAGCTCCGCAGCCATTAACAGCAAAACATTTAGAATTTGCGGATTTTAGAAAAAAAAATAATTTAGCCACTGGTCGCTGACGATTGTCAGCCGCTGAAAGGCTGAACTCCGAAACGTCTCTTGGGAATCCTTTGCTCGGCTGACCCTCACCTGACCCTCACCGCGTCACACTCCAATCCCCTCGTTGGGTGCTCTCCGGGTTGTGATCCTCGTCCCACCCCCACCGCTTCCTGTCTTCGCAGCAACACAGGAAAGTTCTGGACAAGGGCAAACCTGACGACATCATGCCGGCCATCAAGGGTACCATGGTGAGCACTCGCCTCAACCCTTACCTGTCATGCTCTCCCCTCTCTTACTGACCCCCCCCCTCCTTCTACTTTGGCCACTGCTCTGTCGCTCGCTACTTTCCCCTCTCTCTCCTCCTTCCACGCTTTCATTGCCCACTCCCCTCCTTCCCCGACTCTCATCTGAGAATCGGACGAAAGAATGTGAAGGACAACACATGCGCGGTTCACTTGGTCAGGGAGAACAAATCACCCGCAGCGAGTGTCCGGTAATCGTTGTTCACGAGCTCCCCCCCCCCTCCACCGACCGTATTATCGGTGCCCGGCCAATTCTGTTGGCGAGCGTTTTTGGACTTTGCCACGTCGGTGGGCCTGGGTGAATCCCCGAGTAATCCCGCTTGCTTCAAGGGATAACGCTGCAAACTCTGCACAGATGGGCGCACGAATCCACTGGCGGCCACCCCTTCCCTGTTACTCATTGTTTTGAGCCAGGACACTGCCCCCACCCCTGGTGGTGATGCCAAACACCACCACTAGATGGCACGCTTTACCCTTCCTCCCAATCACACAGCTCGCATTTGTTTCAGTGTCCCTGTGTTGTTTACTCCCGTATCTCCATGTCCCTGTGTCCCTATGGCTTCATTTCTCCATGTCCTGATGTCCCTCTGTCCCCGTGTCTCCACGATCCTGTGTCCCCATGTCCTCACGTCCCCGTGTATTGGTGTCCCCGTGTCTTGATGTACCTGCGTCTCCCTGTTTCCATGTTCCTGTATTTTTGTGTCTCCGTGTCCCCATATCCTGGTGTCCCCGTAACCTGGTGTGCCTGTGTCTTCGTGTCCCAGTGTCTTTGTGTCCCTATGTCCTGGTATCCCCATGTCCCAGTATTGTGTCTTCACGTCCCCATGTGCTGGTGTCCCCGTGTTTTCACGTCCCCGTGTCGTCGTGTCCCCGTGTCTTCACGTCCCCGTGTCCCCGTGTCGTCGTGTCCCCGTGTCGTCGTGTCCCCGTGTCTCCGTGTCCCCGTGTCCCCGTGTCTTCACGTACCCGTGTCCTCACGTCCCCGTGTCCCCGCGTGCAGGAGCGGCTGCCGTCCGTGCCGCTGTCCGGGATGTTTAACAAGTCCGGGGGGAAGGTGCGGCTCACGTTCAAGCTGGAGCAGGACCAGCTGTGGATCGGCACGAAAGGTACAACTTGAGAAAATAATAAAACTGTTTTTCTTTTTTTATTACACCAGGTATATCTTTTTCAGAAGCGACCTGGCCACAAATGATAGCTCAACGAAGTGGCTTGTCACATGGAAATGTACAGCAGGCAAGTACTCTAAAAGCATGTTGATTTAAATGTGGAGGGAAAAATCGGAGGACACGGAGAAAATACACACCACCGTGGTGAGACAGACACGCAAACTATACAGGCGTCAGGGTCGGGATCGAACCCATGGCCTCCTTCATACCAGGCGAAGTAGTTAACATCTCGTCACTGCGGTGCCCCAAAGGTGCTCGCCGGGTAGACTCTACGTGGTCTCGTGGGGGGGGGGGGGGCAGGTCAATGAGGGGAGGGTGAGGGGAAGGGGGCAGCTCATGCGGGTGGGAGGGGTGAGCAGGAAGCTTCGCGTAGAAAAAGAAGAAGAAAACTGGTCGTGGCACGGATATCCCCACAGACGTGACACCATGTGACACTGCCATCATCACACGCCGTGACACGCTGCGACACGCCGCGATGCGCCGTTTGACCCAGTGGCACGCTGCCACACCCCATGACACCCTGTGACGCCCCGTGACGCATCCTGACACACCTTGAGACAGCGTCACATCGGGTCTCTCCGCACCAACGCCGCGTGTCGGTACGTGCGTGCCCTCTAATTAGCGCGCACGCACGCACGCCGCTGACAGCGCTGCCTGCTGCTCTCCGCTAATTGGCCTCGGGCACCTCAACGCGCCTCGCGGCTGCCATGGCGACCGACTGGCCGCCCCGGTAACCTTTTGTTTTCGCTGACGGAGCGATCGCCTCCCTGGCCTCTCGACTCGCGGCGGCCGTGGGGAGTAGGATGCCGCGCCCCTACCGGTGCCGTGAGCCTTCTCCTTCTGCTCTGGCCGTGCTCAATCGGGAGAGGGTGGGGGGGGCGTGCGTCGTTAGAAGTGGCCGGCATTGCAATCATCGGCTCTTCACTCAGAGGGGACCTTGGTGCGTCACGAACCCGCCCCCGGTGGCCACCGATCCGTCGTCTTCAGCACCGAGCTCCCCGTTCTCCCGGCTGCGTGTTCCACTCGTTCCACGTGTGCCGCGTCTGCCAGTTTCTTCCACCCCTTCCCCTGCCGCTGTTTCCCTGCCGTCCCGCTCCTGTTCCCTGGCTCTGTTGCTCTCCCCCCCCACTGGGCCCTCCTGTTGTTCCCCATGTCTAACGGACTCCCCGCCTCACCCCCCCCCCTCCCCGTGTGGCCGCAGAGCGCACGGAGAAGCTGCCGATGGGATCGATCAAGAACGTGGTGAGCGAGCCGATCGAGGGGCATGAGGATTACCACATGATGGTGCGCAGCACGGCTACACCGCCCCCCCCCCCCCCCATGCCGTGGGGGGTCACACCACACCGGAGAGTGGGGTCACGCCACGCCACCTTGCACCACAACACCTTGCACCACACCACACCACAACACAGCGCCACACCACCTTGCACCACACCACAACACAGCGTCACACCACCTTGCACCACACCACCCCACAACACAGCGCCACACCACCTTGCACCACACCACCTTGCACCACACCACAACACAGCGTCACACCACCTTGCACCACACCACCCCACAACACAGCGCCACACCACCTTGCACCACACCACCTTGCACCACACCACCTTGCACCACACCACAACACAGCGTCACACCACCTTGCACCACACCACCCCACAACACAGCGCCACACCACCTTGCACCACACCACCTTGCACCACACCACAACACAGCGTCACACCACCTTGCACCACACCACCCCACAACACAGCGCCACACCACGCCACCTTGCACCACACTGCCAATCAGCTAGGAATCACACCGCGGGGTCTCACCACACCCTACACAGCACACCCTACAATGGGGTCGCACCACACCCTACACACCACACCCTACACACCACACCCTACAATGGGGTCGCACCACACCACCGTGCCCGCAGCGCGGGGTCGCGTCGCAGGGTCACCTTTGCTGCTGTTGACTTGCGTCGGAACGCGCGGGATGTCCCTGTGAACGTTGGCCACGACGTGCTTGCGGGCCCCGACGTGCGTGCGGGCCCGTGCCTCAGCGTGGGTGGCTCCAGCGTGGGTGGCTCCGCGTGGGTGGCTCCGCGTGGGTGGCCTCTCTGACCTGGCCGGGGCCGCCCGTGTCGATGGGCGTGTCGCCGTTTGTCCCGTCAGGCGCTCCAGCTGGGCCCCACGGAGGCCTCCTACTACTGGGTCTACTGGGTGCCCGTGCAGTACGTCGACGCCATCAAAGACACCGTGCTGGGCAAGTGGCAGTTCTTCTGACCCCGCTTGACTGCTGCTCCTCCTCCGCCATCTCCTCCTCAGCCACCTCGATCCTCTCCACCCAACGACGGACTGGACTACCCCCCCCCCCGACCCCCCTACCAGCCTCAAGACTCCAGCCCCTTCCGGCTGCCACCAAAAATGGACTTTTAACGCTGAACGCCAGATGGTGGGGGGAGGGCGTGCCTCTTATTCTATTTAATTTGTTGCGTTACTTTTTTATGATTTATTGTTTTGATGTTTGATATAGTATTTGCCGAGGTTATCGCCTATTAAGTTATCAAAATGATGAAACAATAATAAAAGGAAAGCATCACCATCTTTTTGAAAGCAATATCTCGGTTGCTGCGCACGCAGGCGGCCGCTGCCGGTTTTGATATACCGACGAACTCTGTGCACTAACGACAGCGACCACGACCACGGCGACGACCACGGCGATGATGATTACGATGACGACGGTGACGACGACGATAACGACGATGCCCCTCAAGTGTTTTTGTGCCGCCATTCGCGTTCCTACGAAGCCTCGCGTGGGGGGGGCGACGCGGGGACCTCTGCACCCGACTCGCTTGCCCGCCTGGCTCACCCGCCCAGCTCGCCCGCCCGGCCCGCCCGCCCGCCCGCCCGGCTCAGCCACGCCTGCGGTCGACCAAGATGCGACGTGGCACGAATCGTGGGGGATGCCGCAGCAAGACGCAGAACTGTGGGAGAGGCCCCAGTTTTGGGGGTGGGGGGGACGGCTGTCGAAGAAGCGATCGGGGTGGGGAAACCTCCTGCGGGACGGATGCGGCCGCAACCGTGTGGGGCACCCCCAGCCGCAGCGGCGGCGGCGACAGACGTCTGTTGCTCGAGCGGTTCCGCCTCGCTACCGCTGGGCGATGAAGTTCAGCGTTTGTGTTTTTTCTCCCGGTGGTGACGACGAATAATAACAAATGAGTAAATAAAAAACGGAACTGGACAAGGAGAATCCGCGGCTCTGTTTGATTCGTAATGCTCGCCGCAGCCGCTTCCTCCCGGACAGAGGTGACGGAGCGAAGACGGACACTTCTGTTTTGGTGGGTTTTTTATATTTTGTGTTGCAGGGTTAAATTTATCGTTGAGCCCGGGCCCTCAACGTTGCTGTGGTGCAAGTCTGGTCGGTTCGCGCGCACCGAAGAGACAGTCGTGGACATTCGTCGCATCGGCCTCGCCGGTCTCGCCAATGTCGTCACTGTCATCTCAGCGTTGTCACCAGTTATCAGCACCCTCAACTCACCGATTTCCCCAGTGTCGCCATTTCACCGGTATTACCAGTGTCACCACTCTCATCTCGCTGGTGTCACCAGTGTTGTCACTGGTCTCACCAATGTCGCCAATCTTACCAATTTCGTCTCACCAGTGTCACCACTCTCATCTCGCTGGTGTCACCAGTGTTGTCACTGGTCTCACCAATGTCGCCAATCTTACCAATTTCGTCTCACCAGTGTCACCACTTTCATCTCGCTGGTGTCACCAGTGTTGTCACTGGTCTCACCAATGTCGCCAATCTTACCAATTTCGTCTCACCAGTGTCACCACTTTCATCTCACTGGTGTCACCAGTGTTGCCACTGATGTCGCCACATCTCACAAGTCTCAGCAGTGTCACCGGTCTGGCCAGTCAGCGTTCTATCGCTTTCGGATGTGCTGCTGCTGCGGCCGTCGGTGAACGCTTTTCCCTCCGATATTAGGAAGCCCCACACACACTTTTAAATCGCCGAGATTTCAATTCGTTTCGTTACAACTGCTCCCCGTGTTTAGTGCGTTGCCCTTCCCCCGCACCACCGATGAGCACGGTTTGCTATGTACGGTGCGAAAGAAGTCCAACGGGACATCGGGCGGTGAAATCTGGGGGCGGAAGACACGATGGACGCAAGCTGCTGTTAACGCTGGTTTCAAGTTTGTTTTTCACCGACTTGTTATTATTCATGCCCCTACCCCCACGGCCTCCTCCACCCCCTGAGTCGGCCACCTTACACCCCCGACAGCAGTGGTCTTTCACCCTGGGGGGTGCAGGATGCCCGTTCTGGGGGTCCGAGACATGGCCAGATTTGTGTTGGTAAATCATCGAAAAAAAACAAACCCGGGGCACACAAGTACAACTACTTTGTTTAATTAAATCTATGTATCTTCTTGGTTCTTTCGCTAAAGTCACGTAGAATGGAAATAATAAAATAATAAAAATAAACCTATTAATTAATTCTCACGACGTTTCGGCCACAACGCAAGCAGCCGTCCTCAGGTGGAGAACAGGCAGTGAATGGCCGTGGCAGTGAAAGAAGTTGATGGCGGTGGGGATGATGGTAGTTGGTGATGGTAGTGATGGGGGTATGGTCGTGCTGATGGTTGTGGTGTGGCTGTTGGCGAAAAAGGTGGGGATGAAAATGGTGATGATGGTAGTTCGTGGTGAATCCCTGCAGTCACGAAATCTTTAAATAGAAATTTAAATCGATGTATGTATTAACATCACAGGGGTGTGCAAAGCTGCACTCAAGGTTAAGAACCACACTGCCTTACAGGGTCGTCACCGTACCTCCGTGACTGAACATCTGTGAAAGAGAGCTTAATAGCTCATCGCATTCCTCCAGCATTATTAAAGAGTCGTGATTTATAAGAAGAAACAACAAAACTGCCCTCCTATTTTCAACTTTAATTCAGCGTCACGACTTTTGGCAACCGAAATCCGACTTGGCCGTTGAGAGACATTCGCCATAGTCTGGCATGGGTGGTGTTGGTGATGGTGATGGCGGTGGTGGTGGCGGTGGTGGCGGTGGTGGTGGCGGTGGTGGTGGCGGTGGTGGTGGCGGTGGCGGTGGTGGTGGCGGTGGTGGCGGCGGTGGTGGCGGTGGTGGTGGCGGTGGCGGTGACGGTGGCGGTGGTGATGGCGGTGGTGGTGGCGGTGGTGGTGGCGGTGGTGGTGGCGGTGGTGGTGGCGGTGGTGGTGGCGGTGATGGTGGCGGTGGTGGTGGCGGTGGTGGTGGCGGTGGTGGTGGCGGTGATGGTGGCGGTGGTGGTGGCGGTGGTGGTGGCGGTGATGGTGGCGGTGGTGGTGGCGGTGATGGTGGTTCGTGGCGGTAATGGTGGCAGTGAATGGCCGTGGCAGTGAAAGAAGTTGATGGCGGTGGGGATGATGGTAGATGGTAGTTAGTGGTGATGCTGCTGATGATAATGGGGGAGCGGTAGTGTAGCAGTTTCGCGCTGAGCTACGAACCCGGCGACCCGAGTTCGATTCCCGCTCACGGCCAAACACCGGTGACGATTATTTAAACCGGTCCTGGGCCTCCCCTAGTTCGACTCAGCCTCAAATGAGTACCTGGTGCGGTGTGAAAACATCGCCACTGGGGTGACAAAGGCGGCCGGGCGCGGTGTTGGCCACCCACCCCTTCGTGTGCCGTGCCGGCCTTCATAGGTGCTCGCTAACAGCACTTGCCCCAACAGTCTGTTACAGTCGATACGAAGAGATAATTGTTTTGGTGGTGGTGGCGGCGGTGGCGGCAAAACAGTGACGGGGGATAAAAAGCGATTGGACGAGAATCTCGCGCTGATTACATTCTAATGATCACGAGTTGGTTGCAGTGTGGCGCAGCGGTTGAGTGGATTGTATCGGCTGACGAGAGGAGCCGAGCGAGAGCACTTCAGCAGGAGCCCTGGAAGATGAAATCGCGTGAGAAGAGGGGATTTCGTCATTGGGCAAAAGGTAAAGATCACCCGTACAGCCTGAACAGGCTGTTTGAGGCAAGTGCTGTTAGCGAGCAGCACCTATGAAGGCCCACAATGGTACACCACGCCCGGCCGCCTTTGTCTCAATCAGTGGCGATGTTTCTACACACGGCACGGTACTCTTGACTTGAAGCTTTCGTGACTGCAGGAATTCATATTCTTTGGGTCTTTCGGTAAAGTCACGTAGATAGGTTCAAAGAAATAACAAAAGACGACGACGTTTCGATCGCAACACAAGCGTTCGTCATCAGGAAGAGGGGGGTTGGCCTAAAGGTACACCGATAGGGTTTTCCCCTTTTATCTGCCAACAAAACAGGTGTCAAGATATTAAAACACCAAACTGAAACCTTTTACAAGGAATCATGTTACTGCATTAACCACAATTCTTGTGGTCAGAATGCAACAAAAAACATACTCTGATAATAAATGCATTGTCCTTGAATCTGATTGGTCCACACCAGAGACAGCTTTCTTTTGAGCCTCGTCTCAAACGGTGTTAGACCAGAGGACGCCAAAAGGCGGACAATGTTCGCCACTGATTGTTACCGTGAGCGGGAATCCAACTTGGGGCGCGCCACCGCTCCCCACATTCACGCAAAGACAAAGATCCCCCACATAGCCTTGGCATACTGTAGGGGCAAGTGCTGTTAGCGAGCAGCACCTATGAAGGCCGACAGGGGCACACCAGGGCGTGGGTCCCAGGCACCACGCCCGGCCGCCTTTGTCTCCCTGGTGTCGATGTTTAACCCCGCTAGAACCAGGTACTCATTTGAGGCTCAGCCGACTTAGGGGGAGGCCCAGAGCCAGTTCAGAAAATCGTCACTGCTGTTGGTGGCCCCCGAGAGGGAATCGAACTCGGGTCGCCGGGTTCGGAGCGATAGCCGCGCGGAGCCGTCCGGGGCCGTACTCCGGAAAATAATTCCCCCACCCTGCCTCGTCTCCTCCATGTGTCGGAGGGGGGAGGGATGTGGCTTGGGGGGTTTGGTGGGCTGCTTAAACTCTTGATGACAAATCTAAATCCCTGGCTACAACGATGACGACGATTGTTGAGGGTGAGTGCCAGAGGCGTAGCTAGGGGGGGGGGGGGGCAGGGGGGTACATATGTCCCCGGGCGCCAAGGTAAAGGGGCGCCAAAATGAGGCTTACAACGTTACATTATAACTTATTGCGGCGGGCGCGGCAGCCTGAAACTACTGCACAAATCTACACCTCAACCTAAAAGTTTATATATCCCGCCACACACAGCCTACATGTCTTGCAATTACATTTTGGTACGCACGCCTATTAAGAACTTACATGGAAGAACGTCACAAACAACAGACAGGCGCAGTCTATCAGCCTTAGTCACTGGCCTGTTTTTTGGTGGCGAAAACTACGACGGCCTATTTTGAGTTCTTATTAGTGACACCACGCTCCAGGCGGCTGCAGCAGCCGGAGCAGCCCACGCACGTCAACAGAGCGTGGCCTTCATTTAGCAGCATTTACTACAAGGCTCACTTATTCGTGTACGTCGCTCGTACCTTATATTTGAACTGACCTAACAGCCGAGCCATGCTCGCTGGCAGACACTAAGTGAGAGTGTTACTGTGTTAGCTAAGACCACCGTGCCACGACTACAAGCCACCAGACGAGCGTCAAACTCGGCGGGTAAGTCTATGCCGTTACATGGCCGCGTACGACCGACAGTATAAGCTTATAGGCAGTGGCGTCCAAAGCGACGACCTATTTTGGTTACTTGAACAACAAGAGGTATGATAATTGTTTTTTTACCCTTCTATCTGGCAACAAAACTGACACCTTTTTTACAAGGAGTCATGTTTGCATAAACCGCAATACCTGCAGTCATAATGCAAACAAAAGACATAACTCTGATAATGTATGCACTGTCCTTGAAGTTGATTGGTCCACACCCGAGACAGCTTTCCTTAGAGCCTAGTCTCACATGGGTTGGACCAGATGACGCCAAAAGGCGCACTAGAGGTATGTTTTATGATATTTTTTGATAAATAAATTAACATATATATTTTTTATATAGAATAAAATTTATTATATCGATATTTTTAAATATCTGCAGCATAATCTGCCTTTAAGCGTATAAATTATGTAATTTTAATCTGCATGTATAGCCTAATTATTATTATAATAATTATTTTTTGTAGTAGCACTATGCCAGTACCACTATGTTATTGTCTAGGCCTACACATGTTTTTTTCACTTCAGTGTACTCAGTGATATAATAATATATTTATATTTTTTGTCAGCCATGTCAGGAAGAAAACGAAATGGAGCTCAATGTCGTAAAATAAAATTAACCCGTAAAAACAAAGTTTTTCACTATAAATCCTTTATATGCGTGGCATCGGTTTTATTTTTTTATTCATTTCTGTTTTTCTTGAGTAAGAGTTTCATTTTTATAGTGTGTTGACACACATCCAGAATCATTTTCTGTGTTTAGGAAAAATATATGATTGTGTTAGCGACATTTTTTTTTTCCTAAAAAGGGAAAATTTAGGAAAAAAATTTCACGAAAATAAATTGTCACGCACAACAAGTCTGTGTGCAAAATGTCAGCTCGATTGGATCACGGGAAGTGGGTTAAAAACGACCGAAAGATTTGCACGGTCGTAAGCGCGCAAGCAAGTGAACTTAATATAAAGAATTTAAAAAAGAAGCTGAAATGGCATCAAAAAAGTGAAGTACATTACTGGCTAGCTTTTTAAAGAAAGCCAAGAAGAAAGAAGCTGAAGCTGCAAACTCCAACTCTTCAGAATCAGAAGATGGCGGCTATCAACCACCTATTTCAGAGCATGCAAACGAGAAGGTTGAAGACATTGAGGACTCGGAGAAAAACATGGTTCAGAGGAAGACTCCGAAAACACTGAAGACCAGGGCGTCGTCGTTGAACAGGTTCAACATGATGATGAACTAGTTGACAGTAACGGGGAAGATGAGGTAGAAGAATCTTCTGATAGAGAAGCTGAAAATATTCATTATGATGCTGTTCCTGCTGTACTAAGGTTTCACGATGTTGGCTACTTAGCATTTGATAAAACGACAAAGCTATCGAAAATATCACAGCCTCTTCGCAATTAAATGATTACTCTCGGATCCTTGCTTTTTCAGCACAGAGACAATCTATCATCAGTATCCAGAGAACGTTCAATTACATCAGCATGGTTTAAACGCCGACTAGCGAACGGAGAGGAAGTGAATCGTTCGTGGCTATTATATTCACCAATCAATAAAGCTGCTTACTGTTTTTGTTGTCTATTATTTACATCATCGAGTTCAAACTCACGAGCTTCGTTTGAGTTAACAAACGGTTTCAACAAGTGGAGAAAGCCAGACAAACTAAATTCTCATGAAAACAATCCTAGCCACCGCACAGCTTTTACTACATGGAAGGAAGCCGAATGAAGGATAATTGATGGTACTGGAATTGACGCAAGTGGTTCAAGCTCAGATTCATTTAGAAAAACAACGTTGGCGAGATATGTTGCAAAGAATACTCACCTGTATTAAGTTTCTGGTTTCACAAAATTTGGCACTACGTGCCCATGAGGAAAATTTGAATGCGGATGGGGATAAAAATGTTGGAAACTTTCTCGCGCTGATCAAACTCGTTGCTCAGTATGACCCATTGTTAGCAAAACACGTACAGCACGCAGGAGAAAATCCGGGATCAGTTTCTTATTTGTCACCGGAAATCCAGAATGAATTTATCCACATACTTGCGTCGACTGTAAAGAACCAATTGTTGAGTGATATCAGGAAAAACAAGTATTACGGTATCTTACTTGACTCAACTCCTTATCTAGGACATCGGGAACAGCTTTCTCAGGTCATAAGATTTGTGGATGTGGATTTTCAAACTAAAAAAGTAACTATCAAAGAATCATTTTTAGGTTATATCGAGAGACATGCAAAAGATGCATCAAGCCTAGAAAGAGTCATCGTCGAGAGACTGAAATCTGACAACATACCTCTAGCCGACTGTAGGGCACAATGTTATGACAATGCTGCTGTGATGACTGGGCATATATCCAGCCTTCAACAACGAATATGTGACAACAATCACAGAGCATTGTTTGTCAACTGTGACAACCACAGCTTAAACTTAGCAGGAGTACACTCAGCTAAACAGGATCCACTTGTCGTCACATTTTTTGGAACAGTTGAAAGTATATATTTGTTTTTCTCTCGATCAACAATTCGTTGGGAAGAGTTAAAAAAGCTGTGCCCATCACAGTAAAGCGGGAGTCTGAAACACGCTGGAGTGCACGATCAGAAGCTGTTAAAGCTATCTATGAAGGACTGGATGAACTAGTAGGGCTGCTAGACAAATTATCGGAGGACGCAACTATGATGCCTGAAACCAGAAGTGATGCAGAACAGTTACAGGCATGCGTATTAAATTTTTACTTCATAGTTTTAATACATTTCTGGAATGTCATTCTTGGAAAAATGTATCGTATTCAGAAGCGCTTACAGGATCCTACTATGAATTTCAAGGAAGCAGCAACTGATCTTGAATCTTTGGGGCATGAATTTGTCAAGCTTCGTGATGATTTCAGCCAATTTGCTGTAGAAAACGCCAAAACAAGATGCACAGCCTGGGGGATCGATGTGGACAGAAGAATTAGGCGACGTCGGAAGATGCCAGGAGAACTGGCAAGAGATGCAGGACTTTCAGCAGAAGAAGAAATTGTGCGCGTTATGAAGAGCGCATTTTATCGACTTCAACAGGAGATGTCAACACGGGTTTTACGACTAAAAGACCTGAACACAAAATTTGGATTTCTGAGTCACCTTCTATCCGACACAGATGTCGATGCAATTCATCGAAATTGCACAGATTTTTGAAATTTCTATGACACCGACATCAATGGCCACTAACTTTTCACAAAAATTTGAGATTGCAAAATGCTGCTCAGTAACCGGAATGAAGTTCTACCAGAAACTCCTTTGGATCTTCTTGGTTTTATTGTGTTTCATGGAGACGACATATTTCCGAATTTGCGAATTTCACTGCAAATTTGATTAACAATAGGAGTTTCAATTGCAAGCTGTGAGCGGACGTTCAGCAAATTGAAACTTATTTTGTCGTATTTGCGGCTTCAATGGGACAAGATCGTCTCAGCGATCTTGCTCTTCTTAGCGTTGAAAGAGAAACATTGGAAAAAACTGATTTTGATTACGTGATTGACCAGTTTGCGACAGTGAAATCAAGAAAAATGTATCTTTTGTAGACTATGTCAACCAGTCTACGACAGTGACTGAGTGAGCCATAATTTCTATAAATTGCTTCTTTAAATACAATGTTTTATAAAAAATTACAATTGTTATTCCTTATGCGATGTAATAGGAAAATGTGATTAAACGGGGGGGGGGGGGGCGCCAATTTTATAGTTCGTCCCCGGGCGCAAAAAATCCTAGCTACGCCTCTGGTGAGTGCGGTGAGCGCTGCAGCTGTGGCCGGCGAACGCGGCACCGGCAGAGGGCAGCGGCACACCACCACCACCACCACCACAGCCAGCACCACCACCGTCGCCACCACCACCAGCACCGCCACCACCACCACCTCCTCCACCACCGTCGCCACCACCACCACCACAGCCACCATCGCCACCAACACCACCACCGCCACCACCACAGCCACCACCACTACCACCGCCACCACCACTTACCACCACCGCCCCCCCTCTCTCTCTCTCTGGCTGCCGGCTGCGACTCCCACCGCTGCTGAGATTCAGCCGCGAGCGATGTGATCCGTGTCTGGAGAGAGGTTGTGGTTGTTGTTGTGGTTGTGGTTGTTGTTGTTGGGTGAGATTGCGTCGATGTGAATGCGTCGTTAAAGTTGACAGGTCACCCACGCGATGTACTTGCATGCTATACATGCATAATTGACCAACAAAATGTGCATACATAATGAACATACGCAACGCACATACACAACGGGGCAAAGGCAATGTGCATGCGTAATGTACACACATCATGCATATGCATAACGTGTATCCATAACATCCATGCAAAATGTACAAACACAACACACATACATAATGGACATATACAATGTGCATTGGTAATGCACACACATTATGTACACATGTACATAATGTACATAATGTGTACATTATGTACATAATGCTTGGCTCACGAGTGACGACATTTGTGCCCCCGTCTATTTAAGACCGAAGCAGGAGGAGGATTTCTCCACAATTCTGGCTGTCGCCTGATGCTGCTTGTCGTTGTTGTCACGGTTCTGGAATTGTCAAAGCTGTAATGGGTTTACTCTCCAACACACCGATGCGTGCTGAACTAGGTAACGAATTTGTCACGAGTTGTTTACGTGACAAACCTCACTCATTCGCTGTGTCGGGTGGTGGCGGGTTTAACGACACATTTATATTTACACGATCATACCAAACAAAAACAACCACTATTTTAGACAATGGGATCCCGCATACATATTTTTTTCCACTGTCCAACGGAGCCGTGCCGTGCCACTGACTTCACGTGCATTGTTGCGTCCGTTGGAGGGGCGACTGAGATGAGTGGGGAGAGGTAGTTGAGCGTCCGGAGGGGAGTAGATTGTTGTGTGTGCGTTTAACTTCTTTCCCACCGTACGTAGCTAATCGGAGGGGGGGGGGATGGAAGAGGTAGGAAGGATCCAAGCTGGAGGAGGGAGCGAGGTGGAGGAGGGAGCGAGGTGGAGGAGGAGGGAGCGAGGTGGAGGAGGTGGAGGAGGAGGGAACGAGGTGGAGGAGGGAGCGAGGTGGAGGAGGAGGGAGTGAGGTGGAGGAGGGAGCGAGGTGGAGTGAGCGAGGTGGAGGAGGGAGCGAGGTGGAGGAGGAGGGAGCGAGGTGGAGGAGGGGGGAGCGAGGTGGAGGAGGGAGCGAGGTGGAGGAGGAGGGAGTGAGGTGGAGGAGGGAGCGAGGTGGAGGGGGGAGCGAGGTGGAGGAGGGAGCGAGGTGGAGGAGGAGGGAGCGAGGTGGAGGAGGAGGGAGTGAGGTGGAGGAGGGAGCGAGGTGGAGGAGGGAGCGAGGTGGAGGAGGAGGGAGTGAGGTGGAGGAGGGAGCGAGGTGGAGGAGGGAGCGAGGTGGAGGTGGAGGGAGCGAGGTGGAGGGGGGGAGCGAGGTGGAGGAGGAGGGAGCGAGGTGGAGGAGGGAGCGAGGTGGAGGAGGGAGCGAGGTGGAGGAGGGAGCGAGGTGGAGGAGGGAGCGAGGTGGAGGAGGGAGCGAGGTGGAAGGGGGAGCGAGGTGGAGGTGGAGGGAGCGAGGTGGAGGAGGGAGCGAGGTGGAGGGGGGGAGCGAGGTGGAGGTGGAGGGAGCGAGGTGGAGGAGGGAGCGAGGTGGAAGGGGGAGCGAGGTGGAGGGGGGAGCGAGGTGGAGGAGGAGGGAGCGAGGTGGAGGAGGGAGCGAGGTGGAGGTGGAGGGAGCGAGGTGGAGGAAGGAGCGAGGTGGAAGGGGGAGCGAGGTGGAGGAGGGAGCGAGGTGGAGGAGGAGGGAGCGAGGTGGAGGAGGGAGCGAGGTGGAGGAGGGGGGAGCGAGGTGGAGGAGGGAGCGAGGTGGAAGGGGGGGCGAGGTGGAGGAGGGAGCGAGGTGGAGGAGGAGGGAGCGAGGTGGAGGAGGGGGGAGCGAGGTGGAGGAGGGAGCGAGGTGGAGGGGGGGGCGAGGTGGAGGGGGGGGCGAGGTGGAGGAGGGAGCGAGGTGGAGGAGGAGGGAGCGAGGTGGAGGAGGGGGGAGCGAGGTGGAGGAGGGAGCGAGGTGGAGGAGGGAGCGAGGTGGAGGAGGGAGCGAGGTGGAGGAGGAGGGAGTGAGGTGGAGGAGGGAGCGAGGTGGAGGAGGGAGCGAGGTGGAGGGGGGGGCGAGGTGGAGGAGGAGGGAGTGAGGTGGAGGAGGGAGCGAGGTGGAGGAGGGGGGAGCGAGGTGGAGGAGGGAGCGAGGTGGAGGAGGGAGCGAGGTGGAGGGGGGGGCGAGGTGGAGGAGGAGGGAGTGAGGTGGAGGAGGGAGCGAGGTGGAGGAGGGAGCGAGGTGGAGGAGGAGGGAGTGAGGTGGAGGAGGGAGCGAGGTGGAGGAGGGAGCGAGGTGGAGGTGGAGGGAGTGAGGTGGAGGAGGGAGCGAGGTGGAAGGGGGAGCGAGGTGGAGGAGGAGGGGAGCGAGGTGGAGGAGGGAGCGAGGTGGAGGTGGAGGGAGTGAGGTGGATGAGGGAGCGAGGTGGAGGAGGAGGGAGCGAGGTGGAGGAGGGAGCGAGGTGGAGGAGGGAGCGAGGTGGAGGTGGAGGGAGTGAGGTGGAAGGGGGAGCGAGGTGGAGGAGGAGGGAGCGAGGTGGAGGAGGGAGCGAGGTGGAGGAGGGAGCGAGGTGGAGGTGGAGGGAGTGAGGTGGAGGAGGGAGCGAGGTGGAGGAGGAGGGAGCGAGGTGGAGGAGGGAGCGAGGTGGAGGAGGGAGCGAGGTGGAGGTGGAGGGAGTGAGGTGGAAGGGGGAGCGAGGTGGAGGAGGAGGGAGCGAGGTGGAGGAGGGAGCGAGGTGGAGGAGGGAGCGAGGTGGAGGAGGGAGCGAGGTGGAGGAGGGAGCGAGGTGGAGGAGGGAGCGAGGTGGAAGGGGGAGCGAGGTGGAGGAGGAGGGAGCGAGGTGGAGGAGGAGGGAGCGAGGTGGAGGAGGGAGCGAGGTGGAAGGGGGAGCGAGGTGGAGGAGGAGGGAGTGAGGTGGAGGAGGGAGCGAGGTGGAGGAGGAGGGAGTGAGTTGGAGGAGGGAGCGAGGTGGAGGAGGGAGCGAGGTGGAGGAGGAGGGAGCGAGGTGGAGGAGGAGGGAGCGAGGTGGAGGAGGGAGCGAGGTGGAGGAGGGAGCGAGGTGGAGGAGGGAGCGAGGTGGAAGGGGGAGCGAGGTGGAGGAGGAGGGAGCGAGGTGGAGGAGGGAGCGAGGTGGAGGAGGGAGCGAGGTGGAAGGGGGAGCGAGGTGGAGGGGGGAGCGAGGTGGAGGAGGAGGGAGCGAGGTGGAGGAGGGGGGAGCGAGGTGGAGGAGGGAGCGAGGTGGAGGGGGGGGCGAGGTGGAGGGGGGGGGCGAGGTGGAGGAGGGAGCGAGGTGGAGGAGGAGGGAGCGAGGTGGAGGAGGAGGGAGCGAGGTGGAGGAGGGAGCGAGGTGGAGGAGGGAGCGAGGTGGAAGGGGGAGCGAGGTGGAAGAGGGAGCGAGGTGGAGGTGGAGGGAGCGAGGTGGTGGAGGAGGGAGCGAGGTGGAGGAGGGGAGCGAGGTGGAAGGGGGAGCGAGGTGGAGGAGGGAGCGAGGTGGAAGGGGGAGCGAGGTGGAGGAGGGAGCGAGGTGGAGGAGGAGGGAGCGAGGTGGTGGAGGAGGGAGCGAGGTGGAGGAGGGAGCGAGGTGGAGGAGGAGCGAGGTGGAAGGGGAGCGAGGTGGAGGAGGGAGCGAGGTGGAGGTGGAGGGAGCGAGGTGGAGGAGGGAGCGAGGTGGAGGAGGGGGCGAGGTGGAAGGGGGAGCGAGGTGGAGGAGGAGGGAGCGAGGTGGAGGTGGAGGGAGCGAGGTGGAGGTGGAGGGAGCGAGGTGGAGGAGGGAGCGAGGTGGAAGGGGGAGCGAGGTGGAGGTGGAGGGAGCGAGGTGGAGGAGGGAGCGAGGTGGAGGAGGGAGCGAGGTGGAGGGGGGAGCGAGGTGGAGGAGGAGGGAGCGAGGTGGAGGTGGAGGGAGCGAGGTGGAGGAGGGAGCGAGGTGGAGGAGGGAGCGAGGTGGAGGAGGGAGCGAGGTGGAGGTGGAGGGAGCGAGGTGGAGGAGGGAGCGAGGTGGAAGGGGGAGCGAGGTGGAGGAGGAGGGAGCGAGGTGGAGGAGGGAGCGAGGTGAGGAGGGAGCGAGTGGAAGGGGGAGCGAGGTGGAGGAGGAGGGAGCGAGGTGGAGGAGGGAGCGAGGTGGAGGAGGGAGCGAGGTGGAGGGGGGAGCGAGGTGGAGGGGGGAGCGAGGTGGAGGAGGAGGGAGCGAGGTGGAGGGGGGGCGAGGTGGAGGAGGGAGCGAGGTGGAGGAGGAGGGAGCGAGGTGGAGGAGGGGGAGCGAGGTGGAGGAGGGAGCGAGGTGGAGGAGGGAGCGAGGTGGAAGAGGAGGGAGTGAGGTGGAGGAGGGAGCGAGGTGGAGGGGGGCGAGGTGGAGGAGGAGGGAGCGAGGTGGAGGAGGGAGCGAGGTGGAGGAGGGAGGGAGCGAGGTGGAGGAGGGAGCGAGGTGGAGGAGGGAGCGAGGTGGAGGGGGAGCGAGGTGGAGGAGGAGGGAGTGAGGTGGAGGAGGGAGCGAGGTGGAGGAGGGGGAGCGAGGTGGAGGAGGGAGCGAGGTGGAGGAGGGAGCGAGGTGGAGGGGGGCGAGGTGGAGAGGAGGAGTGAGGTGGAGGAGGGAGCGAGGTGGAGGAGGGAGCGAGGTGGAGGAGGAGGGAGCGAGGTGGAGGAGGGAGCGAGGTGGAGGAGGGAGCGAGGTGGAGGGGGAGCGAGGTGGAGGAGGGAGTGAGGTGGAGGAGGGAGCGAGGTGGAGGAGGGAGTGAGGTGGAGGAGGGAGCGAGGTGGAGGGAGGGAGCGAGGTGGAGGAGGGGAGCGAGGTGAGAGGAGGGAGTGAGGTGGAGGAGGGAGCGAGGTGGAGGAGGAGGGAGTGAGGTGGAGGAGGGAGGAGGTGGAGGGGGAGCGAGGTGGAGGAGGGGAGCGAGGTGGAGGGGGGAGCGAGGTGGAGGAGGGAGTGAGGTGGAGGAGGGAGCGAGGTGGAGGAGGGAGTGAGGTGGAGGAGGGAGCGAGGTGGAGGGGAGCGAGGTGGAGGAGGGGAGGAGTGGAGGAGGGAGCGAGGTGGAGGAGGGAGCGAGGTGGAGGAGGGAGCGAGGTGGAGGAGGAGGGAGCGAGGTGGAGGAGGGAGTGAGGTGGAGGAGGGAGCGAGGTGGAGGAGGAGCGAGGTGGAGGAGGGGAGGAGGTGGAGGAGGGAGCGAGGTGGAGGAGGGGAGCGAGGTGGAGGAGGGGAGCGAGGTGGAGGAGGGAGCGAGGTGGAGGAGGGAGCGAGGTGGAGGGAGGCGAGGTGGAGGAGGGAGTGAGGTGGAGGAGGGAGCGAGGTGGAGGGGGGAGCGAGGTGGAGGAGGAGGGAGCGAGGTGGAGGAGGGAGCGAGGTGGAGGAGGAGCGAGGTGGAGGAGGGGGAGCGAGGTGGAGGAGGGAGCGAGGTGGAGGAGGGAGCGAGGTGGAGGAGGGGAGCGAGGTGGAGGAGGGAGTGAGGTGGAGGAGGGAGCGAGGGTGGAGGAGGGAGCGAGGTGGAGGGGGAGCGAGGTGGAGGAGGGAGCGAGGTGGAGGAGGGGAGCGAGGTGGAGGAGGGAGCGAGGTGGAGGAGGGAGCGAGGTGGAGGAGGGAGTGAGGTGGAGGAGGGAGCGAGGTGGAGGGGGGAGCGAGGTGGAGAGGGAGTGAGTGGAGGAGGAGCGAGGTGGAGGAGAGGGAGCGAGGTGGAGGAGGGGGGAGCGAGGTGGAGGAGGGAGCGAGGTGGAGGAGGAGGGAGTGAGGTGGAGGAGGGAGCGAGGTGGAGGAGGGAGTGAGGTGGAGGAGGGAGCGAGGTGGAGGAGGGAGCGAGGTGGAGGGGGGAGCGAGGTGGAGGAGGGAGCGAGGTGGAGGGGGAGCGAGGTGGAGGGGGAGCGAGGTGGAGGAGGGAGTGAGGTGGAGGAGGGAGCGAGGTGGAGGAGGGGGAGCGAGGTGGAGGAGGGGGAGCGAGGTGGAGGAGGGAGCGAGGTGGAGGAGGGGGAGTGAGGTGGAGGAGGGAGTGAGGTGGAGGAGGGGAGCGAGGTGGAGGAGGGAGTGAGGTGGAGGAGGGAGCGAGGTGGAGGGGGGAGCGAGGTGGAGGAGGGAGCGAGGTGGAGGAGGAGGGAGTGAGGTGGAGGAGGGAGCGAGGTGGAGGGGGGAGCGAGGTGGAGGGAGCGAGGTGGAGGGGAGCGAGGTGAGGGGGGAGCGAGGTGGAGGGGGAGCGAGGTGGAGGAGGGAGTGAGGTGGAGGAGGGAGCGAGGTGGAGGAGGAGGGAGCGAGGTGGAGGAGGGGGAGCGAGGTGGAGGAGGGAGCGAGGTGGAGGAGGAGGGAGTGAGGTGGAGGAGGGAGCGAGGTGGAGGAGGAGGGAATGAGGTGGAGGAGGGAGTGAGGTGGAGGAGGGAGCGAGGTGGAGGGGGGAGCGAGGTGGAGGAGGGAGCGAGGTGGAGGGGGGAGCGAGGTGGAGGAGGGAGTGAGGTGGAGGGAGCGAGGTGGAGGAGGGAGTGAGGTGGAGGAGGGAGCGAGGTGGAGGGGGGAGCGAGGTGGAGGAGGGAGTGAGGTGGAGGAGGGAGCGAGGTGGAGGAGGAGGGAGCGAGGTGGAGGAGGGGGGAGCGAGGTGGAGGAGGGAGCGAGGTGGAGGAGGAGGGAGTGAGGTGGAGGAGGGAGCGAGGTGGAGGGGGGGAGCGAGGTGGAGGGGGGAGCGAGGTGGAGGAGGGAGTGAGGTGGAGGAGGGAGCGAGGTGGAGGAGGAGGGAGCGAGGTGGAGGAGGGGGGGAGCGAGGTGGAGGAGGGAGCGAGGTGGAGGAGGGGGAGCGAGGTGGAGGAGGGGAGCGAGGTGGAGGAGGAGGGAGTGAGGTGGAGGAGGGAGTGAGGTGGAGGAGGGAGCGAGGTGGAGGGGGGAGCGAGGTGGAGGAGGGAGTGAGGTGGAGGAGGGAGCGAGGTGGAGGAGGAGGGAGCGAGGTGGAGGAGGGGGGAGCGAGGTGGAGGAGGGAGCGAGGTGGAGGAGGAGGGAGTGAGGTGGAGGAGGGAGCGAGGTGGAGGAGGAGGGAGTGAGGTGGAGGAGGGAGTGAGGTGGAGGAGGGAGCGAGGTGGAGGGGGGAGTGAGGTGGAGGAGGGGAGCGAGGTGGAGGAGGAGGGAGCGAGGTGGAGGAGGGGGGAGCGAGGTGGAGGAGGGAGCGAGGTGGAGGAGGAGGGAGCGAGGTGGAGGAGGGGGGAGCGAGGTGGAGGAGGGAGCGAGGTGGAGGGGGGAGCGAGGTGGAGGGGGGGCGAGGTGGAGGAGGGAGCGAGGTGGAGGAGGAGGGAGCGAGGTGGAGGAGGGGGGAGCGAGGTGGAGGAGGGAGCGAGGTGGAGGAGGAGGGAGTGAGGTGGAGGAGGGAGCGAGGTGGAGGAGGAGGGAGTGAGGTGGAGGAGGGAGTGAGGTGGAGGAGGGAGCGAGGTGGAGGGGGGAGTGAGGTGGAGGAGGGAGCGAGGTGGAGGAGGAGGGAGCGAGGTGGAGGAGGGGGGAGCGAGGTGGAGGAGGGAGCGAGGTGGAGGAGGAGGGAGCGAGGTGGAGGAGGGGGGAGCGAGGTGGAGGAGGGAGCGAGGTGGAGGAGGAGGAGTGAGGTGGAGGAGGGAGCGAGGTGGAGGAGGAGGGAGCGAGGTGGAGGAGGGGGGAGCGAGGTGGAGGAGGGAGCGAGGTGGAGGAGGAGGGAGTGAGGTGGAGGAGGGAGCGAGGTGGAGGAGGGAGCGAGGTGGAGGGGGGAGTGAGGTGGAGGAGGGAGCGAGGTGGAGGAGGGAGCGAGGTGGAGGAGGGGGGAGCGAGGTGGAGGAGGGAGCGAGGTGGAGGAGGAGGGAGTGAGGTGGAGGAGGGAGCGAGGTGGAGGAGGAGGGAGTGAGGTGGAGGAGGGAGTGAGGTGGAGGGGGGAGCGAGGTGGAGGAGGGAGCGAGGTGGAGGAGGGGGAGCGAGGTGGAGGAGGGAGTGAGGTGGAGGAGGGAGCGAGGTGGAGGAGGGAGTGAGGTGGAGGAGGGAGCGAGGTGGAGGGGGGAGCGAGGTGGAGGAGGGAGTGAGGTGGAGGAGGGAGCGAGGTGGAGGAGGAGGGAGCGAGGTGGAGGAGGGGGAGCGAGGTGGAGGAGGGAGCGAGGTGGAGGAGGAGGGAGTGAGGTGGAGGAGGGAGCGAGGTGGAGGAGGAGGGAGTGAGGTGGAGGAGGGAGCGAGGTGGAGGGGGGAGCGAGGTGGAGGGGGGAGCGAGGTGGAGGAGGGGAGCGAGGTGGAGGAGGGAGCGAGGTGGAGGAGGGAGCGAGGTGGAGGAGGAGTGAGGTGGAGGAGGGAGCGAGGTGGAGGGGGGGGCGAGGTGGAGGAGGAGGGAGTGAGGTGGAGGAGGGAGCGAGGTGGAGGAGGGGAGCGAGGTGGAGGAGGGGGAGCGAGGTGGAGGAGGGAGCGAGGTGGAGGAGGGAGCGAGGTGGAGGAGGGGAGCGAGGTGGAGGAGGGAGGTGGGAGGTGAGAGGTGGAGGAGGGAGCGAGGTGGAGGGGGGAGCGAGGTGGAGGAGGGAGCGAGGTGGAGGAGGGAGCGAGGTGGAGGAGGGAGCGAGGTGGAGGAGGGAGCGAGGTGGAGGAGGGAGTGAGGTGGAGGAGGGAGCGAGGTGGAGGGGGAGCGAGGTGGAGGAGGGAGTGAGGTGGAGGAGGGAGCGAGGTGGAGGAGGGAGCGAGGTGGAGGAGGGGGGAGCGAGGTGGAGGAGGGAGCGAGGTGGAGGAGGAGGGAGCGAGGTGGAGGAGGGGAGCGAGGTGGGAGGAGGGGAGTGAGGTGGAGGAGGGAGGAGGTGGAGGGGGAGCGAGGTGGAGGGGGGGAGCGAGGTGGAGGAGGGAGCGAGGTGGAGGGGGGAGCGAGGTGGAGGGGGGAGGAGGTGGAGGAGGGAGTGAGGTGGAGGAGGGAGCGAGGTGGAGGAGGGAGCGAGGTGGAGGAGGGGGAGCGAGGTGGAGGAGGGAGCGAGGTGGAGGAGGAGGGAGTGAGGTGGAGGAGGGAGCGAGGTGGAGGAGGAGGGAGTGAGGTGGAGGAGGGAGTGAGGTGGAGGAGGGAGCGAGGTGGAGGGGGGAGTGAGGTGGAGGAGGGAGCGAGGTGGAGGAGGAGGGAGTGAGGTGGAGGAGGGAGCGAGGTGGAGGGGGGAGCGAGGTGGAGGAGGGAGCGAGGTGGAGGAGGGGGAGCGAGGTGGAGGGGGGAGCGAGGTGGAGGGGGGAGCGAGGTGGAGGAGGGAGTGAGGTGGAGGAGGGAGCGAGGTGGAGGAGGAGGGAGCGAGGTGGAGGGAGGGGGGGAGCGAGGTGGAGGAGGGAGCGAGGTGGAGGAGGAGGGAGTGAGGTGGAGGAGGGAGCGAGGTGGAGGAGGAGGGAGTGAGGTGGAGGAGGGAGTGAGGTGGAGGAGGGAGCGAGGTGGAGGGGGGGAGCGAGGTGGAGGAGGGAGCGAGGTGGAGGGGGGAGCGAGGTGGAGGAGGGGAGCGAGGTGGAGGAGGGAGCGAGGTGGAGGAGGGAGTGAGGTGGAGGAGGGGAGCGAGGTGGAGGGGGGAGCGAGGTGGAGGAGGGAGTGAGGTGGAGGAGGGAGCGAGGTGGAGGAGGAGGGAGCGAGGTGGAGGAGGGGGGAGCGAGGTGGAGGAGGGGAGCGAGGTGGAGGAGGAGGGAGTGAGGTGGAGGAGGGAGCGAGGTGGAGGAGGGGAGCGAGGTGGAGGGGGAGCGAGGTGGAGGGAGGGGGAGCGAGGTGGAGGAGGGAGCGAGGTGGAGGAGGGGGGAGCGAGGTGGAGGAGGGAGCGAGGTGGAGGAGGGGAGCGAGGTGGAGGAGGGAGTGAGGTGGAGGAGGGAGCGAGGTGGAGGGGGGGAGCGAGGTGGAGGAGGGGAGTGAGGTGGAGGAGGGAGCGAGGTGGAGGAGGAGGGAGCGAGGTGGAGGAGGGGGGGAGCGAGGTGGAGGAGGGAGCGAGGTGGAGGAGGAGGGAGTGAGGTGGAGGAGGGAGCGAGGTGGAGGAGGAGGGAGTGAGGTGGAGGAGGGAGCGAGGTGGAGGAGGGGAGTGAGGTGGAGGAGGGAGTGAGGTGGAGGGGGGAGCGAGGTGGAGGGGGGAGCGAGGTGGAGGAGGGGAGCGAGGTGGAGGAGGAGGGAGCGAGGTGGAGGAGGGGGGAGCGAGGTGGAGGAGGGAGCGAGGTGGAGGAGGAGGGAGCGAGGTGGAGGAGGGGGGAGCGAGGTGGAGGAGGGAGCGAGGTGGAGGAGGAGGGAGTGAGG